>NW_022145868.1:0-89298 GCF_002938485.1 Sitophilus oryzae | reverse complement strand
TAGACATTTATAAACCCTATAACCTATACGTTTTTTTTTTCAATGGAAACCATAAAAGCGCCATTTTTTTAGCTTTTTAGCGATATCAGCTATAATATGTATTTCTTCGAAATATTACTGAGTAATAGCCAACTCTTATAATTTTTTAATTTAATTTCACTTAGTTAGCCATGGGAACAAGTTCAATCGTCTCTGCTCTCAGAAATGTGAAACTGTCATATACAAACTTTGTAAATTAAAGTAAACAAAAACTGTAAATATGAATTTTTCAAATGAAGACGTTGACCGGTGAACGTTATTTCCTTTTTTTATAAAAGTTAAATTTAGATACTCGCGCTTCCCTTTTGGAAACTCACTCTGTATATTAGTTGAAATAGGATATTTAAATAGAACATTAATTTTAAGGCATTTCACAAAAATCAAAAATAGTCCCTGTAAATCTTAGAAGTTTCTTACCATTCTGGTGAATGCGCCAGGTTTTTCTTAATTTTAGACAAAGAAAAAGCACCAATATTATTATTTTTATTCTCATTTAATATTGTTAAGACACAGCAACATTTTGGTTTAATTTTACATAATATTCTTAACACTTATATCACTACTTTTTTATACAAAAGACACTTAAATTGAGTATGTACGTATAATGTGTTTCAGTATATCATTAGATTAATAATACGTTCAACAAATACAAAAAAATATTTAGCTGAACAGGAACAATTAAGTACTGGAATATTTATAATATTATTACTGGTAAGCTGAGGAATGCTTTTTAAAGTACAATGCAACATAAGTGGTATTAAAGATAGTATAGCTGAAAAATCAGGCTACATCACTAATATTTTTTTGATTTGGGGTTCTTTAAATTTAAAGCCAGTTTATACCCAAGTTCCGGTCTTCTATCGTTTCCTTTAACCAAGTCATTTACTTCATCTGATCTTGCTAGAATTCCATGGTTATTTAGGACGTTGCTCTTTGTTTTTTCGATGTCTAGAAGATCCACTCCCCTGCAGCAATCATCTAGGAGAATGGTACGAAAACCGCTGACAATGGCATCTGCGGCTGTAGCACCTAAAAGTGACATTAAAAAAAACTAGAACCAGGAGAATAAAAATAGTTATTTTTTATACAAGACGATAAAATACCATTTTAAATTATTCGTCTTCATTTATCGAATTAATTTCGGGAGAAATTATTTC
Source organism: Sitophilus oryzae (assembly GCF_002938485.1). Lineage (NCBI taxonomy): Eukaryota > Metazoa > Arthropoda > Insecta > Coleoptera > Curculionidae > Sitophilus > Sitophilus oryzae. Next base: position 88,102 of record NW_022145868.1, on the reverse strand, counting down.
GATAATTCATTTATCGAATTAATTGGAGACAGAAATGGCTCAAAACGAAATATTTTTACGAAATTTTACGAAAAATTTATTTACCAACGCATACGTCGTATGCAATTCCACAAACGTAGACATCAGTGATGTTTCTCACTTTAACTGTGTCTCAAGTTTGGTGTCTGATAATTTTGAATTGTCCCAAAAGGCTGAGTAGGAATCTATTTCTGGATTAGTGCCTTTGTAGATTTTTACAGCGTTTTCGACAACCTAAAAATGAAGAGAACATTATTTATTTTACCAAAAATCTCAGAAAGAATACAATAACACGAAGAATACTGACACAAAAAAACAGGCACCATTACATTTCCATGTATAATTTATATTAAATATATTTTGTTCTTGTGGGCCGATTTTGATGATTTTTTAAGCAATGTGTAGCTAAATTATTTAACTTTTTAGCCTTTCTTTAAATTAAAAATTAATATCTTCATCTGTCTATTATACGAGGAAAACGTTGTTATTGGGGCAAAAGTTTAAAATACCCTGTGGAATGTTATGCTAAAGTAAAGTAATTAAAAAAGACTTTATCATCATAATGACTCCATCTTTGAATAAGAAGACTAAGGAAGGAGCACATTGCTATCCATGTATTCATGCATGATGGGCGGAAAAAGCACTCTAGGGTGGGGATCCTTCACAGTTCTGTTTAACGATTCATTTGACACATTTGAATTTGATTTGAAATTTTGTGGATATGTCAGTCTTTACAGAGATTATTTTATGTTATTTATTATTTATTCTACTACTGATAGTTGTACAAAGGTAGTAAATCTAGATGGAAATTGTGGCAGAACTTAAATTAACAGTGACACTATCGCAATTTATCGAAAAATACTCTAAAATAGTTGGTTGTTTAGCGTGCGGTAGATCTCGGGAAAAATTGAGTGAAATAATGGAACAACTTTTCGCTAGTAAGTGACTATATAATATACATACGTGTAGTAAACCGATCATTTATGAAATTCACTTAAATTAACTAAATTATATATTTTTCTTGCATTTTAGCTTTTATTTACTACTTGTCAAAGATCAGATGTCAAAGAATTTTGATACGTTAATTTGACTTACCTGCTTCAGTAGCGTATCGGATGTTTGTGTTAATAAATACTTATTATAACTTATCTATTTTTATTAGAATTATATATTTTTATAACAATTTTAATAACTACCAACATTTATTCACAACGTAAAATAAAATAACAAATTATTGAGTCTACCCCACGTCTACCCTACATCATAGTTTTACATTTTTTAAATAAAATTAGAACGGCACTGATAAACTGGAATTTAAGTCGGCCATATTTGAGGCCCATCGCGGTGTACCTAAGATTTTTGATATGCTCCTTCCTTAATCTTCTTTTTCAAAGGTCTCCATAGTTTGTTTTTTATTCTATGTTAATAGTTTTATTTCTATTGGAGATATTGGCTTTTGAAGAAGACAGAGAAACATTTATTCGGATTTACACCAATTTAAGCGTTGAAAGCATGCCTGTTGATCCTCATCAACACACCTATCAAATAGTGGTCTTTTTGTTATGTCACTGTCATTGAACACACATATTATTATTGTTGGTTGGAAGTAATTGATAAAAGAAACAAGTTTAGATTGGAAAGTGCCCATAAGGACAATGTAAATACCATTTGGCGCCATTCTTACAACGGTCGCTCGTTTTTCCGGAATTATGTCGCCAAATATTGTTTATTTACATTTATTATTATTTTCTTTTAATTTTTTAAATAAAATACAGTGTGTTTTAAAGGACATGTATGAAATACTTAAGAAACATCGGAAACCGACGTTATGCCAGGATTCACGATGGTTTTTGCAGTTCATAGTTCACACAGCATTTTAATGCCACTTTTTCACAATTATTACGGGTTTGAGTAAATAAAATTTAAATTAAACTCAAAATATAGCAATAATTACTTTGAAAATGGAGGCTTTAAACATTTTTCTGTATTTTTTTAATGAGGGCGGTTTAAATTTTTAAAGATTTTATAATTTTTGAAGATTTTGACTTTGACAAGAGAAAATTATTTCTGCTCTTGTTTGTGGTTGTTCTTAACAGCCGCTATAGCAGCGCCCTAGAACGTATGCGCTCCAAAACAATTATAAGTTTTGGCGGCAAGCATTCCAATCTAAACTTGTCTCCTACTATTATGAGCTTAATGTATAATTAATTAAAAGAAGTGTGTTGATTAAAAAAGGAATAAAAACTCTATAAATATTTATACAAATCTACATATTATTTGGAATACTTAAAAGTAATAGAATAAAACAACTAACATACACTTTTTATTTTTTTTTCAGGTAAGAATATCGAATATGAACTACATATACCTACTACTGGTAAGTTGAAATGATTTTACCTTCAAGTCTTTGTATAATTCACTGCCCCAAGTGTTTTGGACACAATGTCTAGGCCATAACCTTTGGACTACAGGCGGATCACCATCAAACGTCACTGTATCGTATACTTTAGCGCTTTCTGCTTTTATTGGACTGTCTTCGTGCAGCTTTCGCAAACTAAAAATAAAAAAAAATGTAAGAAAATGAAACAATTTAACTCTCTACTGTAAATGTATGCCCTAAACTAGTTATAGTCTTCAAATAAACAAGTAAAAGTCTAATTATTTCTAATATTGGAGTCTCAATACCTGGTATCTTTCGGACAAATTTAATAATTGAATAATTTATGGAGATATAAGTAAAAAACTGGTAGTTCACATTGGTCGATGGTTTTCTTCTTTGTACCATGTGTACTACCAGCCATAACCTATGCATGCGAAACCTGGAGACTTAAAACAAACCTTATAAGGAAACTGCAGGTCGCACAACGCTCAATGGAACGAAATATGCTGGGAATACCAAGAAGGACCGTAAAAGAATAGAGTGGACACGACAAAAGACCCAGGTAATAGATGTCATCCACAGAATCAAGTCCCTCAAGTGGCAATGGGTAGGACACCTGGCAAGAAGGTCTGACAACAGATGGAAATTACAGCATGACAACCACGAGGAATTAAGAGACCTAGAAGAAGACCAGGCCTGAGATGGGACCATGATATTAGGAAATAAGTAGGGATAACTTGGGCCCGCATAGCCAGCAATGGGCCCAACTACAAAGAGAGTATCTAAATATGTTAGGGAGGCTACACCATAATTGGAAATGGTTGAATAAGCGGAAAATGATGATGATGATGTAAAAAACTTATATTTTTAGACTGTATAAGAAGAGTATAAAAACTTTCAAACTAGAATTTAGGACATTCTTTTTTTATACACATAAAATTTTATACATGTTATATTATTTTAGATATAATTTAAAATTTTCATATTTCAATATATATTACTAATTTTTTTCAAACAAATTACATATTTACAATTTTGGAACAGTTTTACAATATTTTTTCGATTAAATCTTAAAAATTAATTGGAAAAAAGTCGTTTTTATTTGATTAAAATTTGGAAGGTACATATAAAATGAAAATATCCTAAAAACCAAGCTCTCAGAATTCTCTATGCCATCTGGCAGGGTATAGAATAAACTCTGACATAACGATGAATTCTGCTGTACTTACTGTAAATTGTCAACAAATGAAACGTGGTCTTCTGGATGCCAATCGTGGGAATAAAAGACTGCGTCGAATTCCACAGAATCCAAGAGATCATTGATTGGTTTCACCACATCTTCGCCATTTTGTTTGGCCGAACAGTTCCTGATATCCAACGTCCCGCAAATAAAGTCATTTTGAACATCAATAATGAGCAAGGCAGATACCGGCTTGACAATCTAAAAATACACAAAAAATATTAACTGAGGAAGTCAGAAACTTTCAAGAATATACAAAAGATAATATAAAAAGAACAACAAATGAGAGAAATAGGAAAATAATGAACTAAAAATAAAACAGAGCATTTTTTTCATCCAAAACCAACCCCTTCAAAACTTGAACACAACAAATTTTTCTAAAAATCTTAAAACAAAAACTTAACGAACAGAGATCTCATTACTTACGGTCTTAATCCAGTTATTCCAGCAGAAGCTGAACTCTTCCCTGTCGATTTTTCCGTCTCCGTTCGCGTCGAAAATCTGGAAAATTTCCTTCAAGACGTTTTCCTTCACCGTGTACGATTTCCCAGTCGGGTCGCGGAACAGGGCTTTCGAGAGTTCTCTAAATTCCTCCAAGTCCAAACAGCCATCTCTGGGGAAAATAAAAACAATCAATTTAGCTAGATTATATTTTTCTAATATTTTTCCTCTTTTTGTGTAATGTGCAATAAGAAATATTTTTTTAAAACACATTTTTACGTGTGACTAAGGCTGTATTCCGTTGCAAAACCAGGTGAACCAGACCGGTAAACTACGGTAAAGAGCGGTTCCCGAAAAGCATCGGTTTAATACGGAACGGTTTGGTAAAATACTGGAAACGTCAAATGTTGACGTTTTCTAAATTTCAATACCTCTATTATACGAGCCCTAACAACTATATGTTGGGACAAGGTCATATTACGGAATTATTGCCCTGGTTTTTCAAAATAACTGAAAAATATATGTTTAATTTTTTAAATATAAACATAGCCATATATCCTAAACAACTTGACAATATTTTTATGAATTTGTAAATCAATCCATATTTACAGTAGCGGATTTTGTTCATAAAAGGACAAATTTGCTGACAACTAAATGTTGGGACAAGTATTTTTAAATAATTAAGATCATCATAGGCGGCTTTGCTATAAACGTCACAAATGTCGCAAACTGTTTACTTCAGCATTGACAGCTTGTAAATGACTCGATACTTTGAGTAGTGAGATTTACTGTAAGAAATTTTAATTTTTTTAATTTTCAATTTTGTTAATTTAATTCAAAGTAATGGTCCGTGGAAAAGCTACAAATCCAAAACTACGCGAAATTATCATTCGTCAATACAGTACGGGAAAAACAATTCGAAAAATTTCTGATGATTTAAATATTCCAAAAACTACGGTCTTTAATATAATAAAAAATACGGCGAATCTGCCAATGTAGACGTTAGAGGTAAAAGTTCGGGAAGGCCAAAAGTTGTATCTCAGAGAGATTTACGAAATTTAGTAAAAATTTGCAAGTCTGCGAGAAGAAGTACTCTTCGCGAAGTAACAGTTAAATGGAATACTGTAACTGGTTTAAATATATCAAGAGAATGTTTAGCCGAAAATATATCCACAAATGCGGTCTGGGGTTTTACAAGGTAAACTTTATTTTGTGTGGATAATCAATTACCTGAAGATTATTGATACAAATTCTTATTTAGGCCAAAGAAAAACCGATACTGACAGAAATTTCAAAGAAAAATCGCTACAATTGGGCAAAATCTAAATTATCGTGGACACAAAATGATTGGAATAAGGTCATATTTAGCGATGAGTCTAAATTTGATGTTTGCGTTGGAGATCATCGAAAACGAATAATACGAAATAAAGCAGAAGCCTTTCATAAAGATTGCTTAAAGAGGATTGTTAAATTTCCTAAGGGGATTATGGTTTGGGGTAGCATGTCAGCAAGAGGTTTGGGCAAATTAAATTTTATAGATAGCACTGTTAACGCCCAAAAATATCAACATATTCTTGAAACCTCACTTTTGCCTAGTGCTCAAGAATTGTTTCCAAACGAAGACTATATTTTCCAACAAGATGGAGCATCGTGCCATTCAGCAAGATCAACTAAAAATTGGTTCGGTAATAATAATATAAAAGTTTTATCCCATCCTTCAAGTAGTCCGGACCTCAATGTTATAGAAACTGTGTGGCATAAAATGAAGCAATGTTTAAGAAACCACCCTCAACGAACAATTTTTGATTTGCGGACAAAACTGCAGGAAATTTGGGATAATTTTTCTCCTCAAATGTGCCAATCTTTGGTAAATACAATGCCATTAAAAGTTTAGGCAGTTGTTAAGGCGACAGGTGATGTAGCGTATGAGTATGCCCTAATGTGTATTGAAAATTAATATTCTTGCTGTATCCACAACGAAGTTACAGGGTGGTCAAAAGTGCCGCTAATACATTCGAGAAATGGATGGTACGGCTGTGCTCGACTGGGATAGATAGATATATCGAGAAACTATGGTTACGCTCGTTATATTTGACACTTTATTATGTCAGTTTAATAATATATTTTCGTACTTTTCTGCTTAGGCGTAAAAGTGCTTTACTTTTATGCCTAGGCGTTAAAATGACATTTTTGTATTGTCAATCACGTCGCAAAAATTAATACTTTTGTGACGTTTGAAAAAAAATCATTAGCAATTAAATCCAAGGGTTTTTAGATAAAACAAACTAATTCAGATGTATTACTGTCCCATTACTGTTTATGACTGTTATAAAAAGTCCTTTAAGACACTTAAATCTTTATAGTGAAACCTTAAACGTCTCGTAAGAGTTTCATTTACTAGCTAACATTAAATGGGGTATTAATTTAATTTGCTACAGTTTTTATACCTTTTTTGTGACTATACATTTATAACCTTACTTAAACTTGTTCTTCATTTATTCACGAGCCATTACCTAGTCTTTAAGAGCCTAAAAAAACGAGGTTTTATTCTTAATTTTAATTTTTAACCATGGATAACCGTAAAAACTATTTTTTTTTAATTCCTCATTCAATTTTCGATGAAATTATGATCTTGGGAATAAGTAATAAGACTTGGGAGCTTGTACTATAGCACAATAATCGCAAAAGTTTTGTATTTTATCATTTCAAGGGTTGATCATGAAAAAAAATCTTTTGAAAAAAATTGAAAGACGATAAAAAGAAAATAATATGTTTCTTTTATCGAGATCCACCAGCCTTGAAAATATTTGCACATATTTAACACTCACCCTGTATAAGGTCAGTAGATATATATATACACTATTTCAATTTCGATTTTTCCAGAGAATTACAAACAGGTACATAAAGAGAATAAAAATAAAATCACTTGTTTTGATCACATGAAATAAATTACCATATACGGCAAAGCAAGATATTATGTGATTTCAAAATCGTAAGCATAGTTTTCAATATTATGTTTATATCGGTATATTTAATAGACATACTATTTCATGCTGTGTGATTTTATGAATGTACTATGCCATAAATATGCATTATTATTATGTATGTATATCTGTTTAATAATGCGTATAAAGGATATCCGTTATAGAAATATTTCGATAACTGAATCGATATAAGAAATATATCCTGAATATACAGGGTGTCTTTCCAAGAATTACGAGATCTCATCAAGGATCTCAGAACTTTTTGTAGTGGAAGAAATGCATGACAGGACCTGGTCATCCTCCTTTTTTATCGGGTAATGCAGCTTTCAAAAGAATCATCATCACCATCATCATTATTTACAGCTTATTCAACCATTTCCAATTATGGTGTAGCCTCCCTCACATACTCTCTTTGTAGTTGGGCCCATTGTCGTCTATTGCTGACTATGCGGGCCCAAGTTATCCTTGCTAATTTCCTAACATCATGGTCCCATCTCAAGTTTGGTCCTCTTCTTGGTCTCTTAATTCCTCATGGATGCCATGCTGTCATTTTTGTGCTCCCTCTGTTGTCCGTTCTTCTTGCCAGGTATCTTGCCCATTGCCACTTGAGGGCCCTGTATTTACTTATGAGCACCAGTCAAGGTAAAAGATAACTGTCAAATGAAGTTGTCATTTCAGAAATTTACCTATTTAGTGCTTTATTATTATTGAAAACTCATTCCTACATCGGAAATCTTAAAGATGTATTTATAAATACAAATTAATATGAATTAAAGTAAAATAAAGTAATCAATTACAAGGTTAATTATAGTATTATTACAATATTCAATAACTTATTAATTTAGGTACTATTAAATTGTTAGAACTTTAGGATTTAAGAAGATGTTCAAATATTCCTCCATCTAGACAATAACCCAGGCGATCATAAAATTCTCTTCTTACATTCGTTAGTTGGTAACCTGAAATTCTATTGCATTCGGCAGAAATAGCATTTTTTAACTCGTCTAGATTTGAGTATTTTTTATCCTTGTATATCCTGTTTTTTAAATGGCCCCAGAGAAAGAAATCATTTGGCGAAATATCAGGAGACCTTGCTACCCAATTTACTGTATGATTTAGGCCAATAACGTTTCCGTTAAAACTATTGTCTAAATATTCCCGAACAGCCAGGGTACTATGTGCCGGGCAGCCATCCATTTGGTACCAAACTTCCTGATTTTCTCTAGCGGCATTATGTAAAGCAGGTAAAATATGATTTTCGATTAGTTTCAAATAATATTCTGCATTTAAATTTCGCGTAAGAAATAAAGGCCCGATAATATTGTGTCCGAATATCCCTGCCCAAACATTTACTTTCTGTGGATATTGCGTCCTTGTTTCGACAAACCTGGTTTTCTTTGTTCCAATATCGATCATTTTGAACATTGGGTTCATTATTTAAGGTAAACGTGCATTCGTCAGTGAAACATATGTTTTTTAAAAATTCCCTATCCATGTTTGCTCTTTCCATCATATCAAAACAAAACGCCTGCCGCCGTATTTCGTCCCCATCTCGTAGCCCTTGGTGTTTTTCATATTTGAAGGAATAGTATTTATGTCGTTTCAAAATTCGAAACGCTGTAGTGTGATCTATTCCTGTTTCATCCTCAAGTTTCCTTGTGCTGATCTTTCCATCGTTCTTTTCCACGCACAATAAAACTTCCAAGTCGGTATCATTTCTTGCATCTTCTCTTTGTTCCTGCCTTACTTCACATCTGCAGTTAGTTATTAGGGTACCCTTGGTCTCAAATCTCTGGATATTCCTTGCGATTGTAGATTTTCCAGGTATCGGTCTATTTGGATACAGAGCAGCAAACATGTCCCACACCTTTTGATAACTATTTCCTTGATAATACCATTTAATCATCAATACTTTTTCTTCGGTAGTGTAATTCATGGCTAATATTTTCGATGTAGGTATGAGTTTTTAATAATAATAATAAAGCACTAAATAGATAAATTTCTGAAATTACAACTTCATTTGACAGTTATCTTCTACCTTGACTGCTGCTCATAAGTAAATACAGGGCCATAAGAAAGGAGAAATATTTAAAAACAAATCGGCGATAACTCGTAAACATTAAAAAAAGTTATTCTTTTGAATGTGGGTTTTAGTGCTCTTCAATAAACCTAAATAGAATTATACTATAAAATAATTAGGGAAGTCAATAATTGACCCCATTAAAATGTACATGGGATTTCCTATGTCCCGCTCGACGATGCCAATACCCGGTATATATTCTCGTACTATTTCCAGTGTTTATTAGAATATCTATATTATTTATGTCTGCATATTTATTTATATTATTATTTATCTGAGAATATAATCACATACACAAACTTATCGATACTATCAAATGAAAATTAGAAGTCAAAGTAAACCAAAGTCAAGTTCTTGGAAAGGGATCGTTTTCCGCCATCGAAAACTTCTCAAAGCGCTTATTAGACTCTCGGAACAAATTCCATTAAAAGTCTCAAACTGGCAATCCGAGTTGCAACAATCACCGCCGCACAATACAAAGGCATATTTTCGAGTTTTCGCATCGCGTGAATGGGTGTTATTAGCCCTTGGGAAATTGGCAATTTTCGACGACGCCTAATGACGTCATCGGAAGCGATGACGTCGTGGGCCGATGCGTTTTCGATTTAAATCGAATTATTTTTGATCGCTAGATTTTGCAGAGTTTGAAGTAAAGAATCTGATGAAAAGTTAGCACGATAGCGCACTTTTTTTAGAATTTGCTGATATTTCTCCAAAAAACTTGATAAGATATAAGAGCGCAATGAAATTATTTAGTTTAGTATACAGGGTGGTCCAAACTGTATTCCGGAAACTTCGGCAGCATATTCTCTAGATAAAAATAAGTAAAAAAGTTCGTATAAATGTATGTCCTAAAACGCTTAGTTTCGGAGATACAAAGTGTAGAACTTTCATCTTTTCCAAGTAATTTTTGAAGTAACGTCAATATTTGGATAAAAATTGGTGTTTGGCAGTTTTGTGACACGAGAAATTTGATTTTGATATCAATGTGACTCCTGTTTGTAGGGGGCGCCACCTACATGTGTTTTAGCTGTTTTGAAGAGTAATAACTTTTCGTCCGTACCTGTATAAAACTACTGAGTGAAAAAATATACATTTACGACTATTTTTACGTAAAAAATGCCTCTTGGTAAAAATCGCTACAATACGTGTCATTATTGGCAAGAAATAAACATGTTGAGAGAGTAGATAGTTATTTGACTGAAATAATAAATTTTTATTTTTTTAAATTAGTCATAAATTTTTCTGCGAAATAATTATGACAACAGTTTCTGTTGAACTTTTGGCACAAAAACATTTCAAATTTATGATTTCAGTCTAATAATTACCTATTTAGTCAACATGTTTAATTTATGTCAATGATGACAAATATTGATAATTTCGATTCTAAATATCTCGGGAACCATTACTCGTAGCGATTTTTACCAAGAGACCTTTTTTACGTAAAAAAAGTCGTAAATATATATTTTTTTACTCAGTAATTTTATGCAGGTACGTACGAAAATTTATCTCTTCAAAACAGTTGAAACACATGTAGGTGGCGCCTCCTACAAATAGGAGTCATATTGACGTCAAAATCAAATTTCTCGTGTCAAAAAACTCCCAGACACCAATTTTCATCCAAATATTGACGTTACTTCATAAATTAATTGAAACAAATCGAAATAAAAATGAAACTTCTACACCCTGTAACTCCGAAACTAAGCATTTTGGGACATACTGGCTGACATATATGCTGGCGAAGTTTCCGGAATACAGTTCGGATCACCCTGTATATTCTATATATTAAATCTATTATAGATGAAAGAATACGAACATCCTGTATATATTAGCATTATTATTTAAATGCAGCCACTGTTTATTTTTTCCATTTTAAGATCATCAATACTTGAGAATCAACAAGATGCAATAGATAAAACCGAAATTATTATAAATCGTCAGTTGCAGAAGCAAACAAAACATTGCACATTGCAATTGGCTATTTCGTTTTCAAGACTTTCAACTTAGAGCAGCCTTTCGTTTCAACCCTATCGTTCCCATCGCCTAAAGCCCTGCTAATTATAACCGGTAAATTGAAGAAGGGTGGCATTGAGGGATAGGGAGGTGTAAAGTTAGTTTTTACTGTAACGCGTTGGCACCAAACTGAATAGTGACCTAGTTAGAGCGTTAAATCGATGGTATTACACCCCAATTATTTCTTAGAGGGTTGGAGCCGAATACTGAAGTCTACAAATAAGTCGAAATGGTCTAAGCAGGGTGCAAAAAAATAATGATTTTTTTGAAAAAATAAAAAAATGGATTTTTTTTTATTTTAATCGGATTTTTTTTTATTTTAATGAATTATCTATTTTAAATCCTATCCTAAATAACTTAATCTTTGTAACTCTGCCCGATAGATCAGGGGCTTGGAACACCCTCAAAAAGGAAATACCACTCCTGCAACTCCCAGTGGACGATATGCCAAGAACGTACAACTTTGAGAAACATCTCAATGTAGTATTGAGCAATAAAAAGGATTGGAAGAGCGAAACGCTTGCCCAGCAGTTAAAAAACCATACCATAACTTGGTATACTGATGCTTCCAAAACCAATACGGGAATAGGGATCGGAGTGTTGGGCCGAAAGCTAAATACTCCGAACCAATGGGCACTTACCCTAGTATCCTACAGGCAGAAATCTACGCTATCGAAAGATGCGTACAACTTATCTTCGATAGGAACTATCGGAAACAAGAAATAGCCATCTTGTCTGATAGTCAAGCAGCGTTAAAAACGATCAACTCAGTATCAATCAATTCGAAATTGGTCAAAGAATGCATAGAGAAGCTGAATAAATTGGGCAAAGAAAACAAAGTCCTCCTACTCTGGGTGCCTGCTCACCAAGGGATAGAAGGCAATGAAAATCCAAATAATCTAGCTAGGAAAGGAGCGAACACCACTAACTGGACCAGAACCGTTCTGCTTTCCAAGTGGTAACCAACTCAAGGCGGAACTCAAGAACTTGGAGATTCCATCCGCAACCTGGAATGGAAATCTTGCAACGGTCTAAGACACTCGAAGAAGTTTCTGAGGGCTTATGATCAAGAAAAATCTTCCTGGGTTTAAGTAAGAACAATCTTCGGATTGTCACGGGGTTTTTAACAGGACACTGTCTCCTCAATGAACACCTCAGTAGATTGAAACTAAGAAGAAACGGCGAATGCAGATTCTGTGGGGAAGATGGGGAAACACCAGTACATCTCATCACTGAGTGCGCCGAGACGACAACCATTCGTGCCATGAATTTTGGTACGACTGATATTGGAGATGGAGAACTACCCTCTATAAAACCGTCCCAGATACTGGCTTTTGTCAAAGCCCTGGGACTGTATGATGAGTTATGACTCAAGAAAGGGGGACACAATGGATCTGTAAGGTCGCAGTGATTAACCCCCCTCCCACTCATTCTAAATTCTAAATTCTAAAAAACTCTGCCCGATACTGACAATATTAACATTTCAACGGCGCGTGTCGTTTTTCCACGTTCTCGGGAATAAAAATATAACCTGACATCAGAGGAAAGTAGTCCTGCACTAGAGTTTGCGAATGAAATGTATTCAAATTCAAATACCGGATTTCTGGCACTTCACAATAATTTCAAAATCAAAATCGGTCAAACATTTTAATAGACGAATAGATATTAGGGATATGTGTTATATGTTATATCTTTTACAATTAGTTTTCGATCTATTAAATTATTTAAACGTTAGAACAGCAAGTGTAACTTTGTACTTATTTGATGAATAGATATAGGGTATATTTGATAGAGGAATACTTTTTTATAGCTTTATAGAAAAAGTTTTTATAATTTTTATAGTTATCTTTCTCTTTATAGTTATTTTGATTTAAATCATTGCACCCTGTATCTAAAGGCTCATTTACATTTGTCACTTTGGATGTACAACTTGGATGAATCATCCAAAGTGATAAGTATAAATTGCCTTCAATCACTCTTTCATCCAAAGTGTACACTAAGATTGAACGATGAAACAAGTTGACGGACTTCCTACTTTTGTTGAAAGAAGCGTTCAACGAACCGTTGATTCATCCAGATTGAACGGCAAGTGAAAAATGTAAACAGCCGACGCCGATCCGTGCGGCCAACCTCGATATAGAAAACATTGGCCTGCGGAAGATGCGAACTGGATGAAAATATGTAAACAAGGATGTTCAATTTGGATGAATTCAATCTGAGTGATTCATTTTGGTTGTACATCCAAAGTGACACAGTGTAAACTCTGCTTAAGGGTCCAAATGTCCTAAATTGTAATACTGTGTATTTTTATTAAAATAGGTATATTATTATTATTTTAAAAAAGTGACTAGACGTCCGTCCCCAAGATTTTTACTCAAAGAAAAGTCCGTCATTCAACATTGTTCATCCAAATGTGCTTCAATAATTGAATTCAATCTTAATCTTGTCTTTTGTTAAAGCCCTGAAACTCTGTGATGAGTTATAACTCAAGAAAAGGTACACAATAGATCTATAAGGTCGCTGTAAACTTCCTTCTTCCACGCAATCTACAATCTAAACATTTCGACATAGTCGAATTCCTTGCATTGGCTACCGTCATACCAAAGTCATACTTAGCTCACGAATAATTTCTGACATCGAAATGATTTGTAATTGCGTGAGTCTGCCTTCTACACGCCATTACTAGGCCATCACTTATAAACAGGAAATTGGTTCGCTATATAACAATTCCTGTTAATTTTTCATGCTATTTAAGCGTGTTTTCAAAGGGGCAGGTTATAAGCTTATTTTAGGGGATGTGCTGAACTATAGCAAGGGAGGGATTGTTGAAAAACTCCCAACCTGGTCTATTTTAGGGTAAGTGGCAAGATCGGTGCTAGTTACTTATAGAGCAAGGGTTGAATGACGAAATAGAAGGGTGGTATTGTGTGGTTGTGACGTAGTAGACTTAGAAAAGTAAGGGTATTAATAAATAAAGGTAAACTAGCTCAAAAATGCAATTAAAAAGAATTGTCTTGTTTTCATTCATTATAATTAGCATTTATGTTTTCCAGGAAACTTATTATTTTCCTTTCCTTTCACATTCAATCTTCCAGATTTTTGCATCTACAAAAATAAACTTAATTTAACTTTTTCTCTCTATACGCTCGTTACTACAGCTTCCAATGAAAATAGACAAAATGAAAAGAAACCCTTCTGTATTGAAAACTAGCTAATGAATTTTAAAAACCTGCCCCGGAGACAAATAGTTCCAGACTGGATACCGCAAATTCGATATTTGTCAAGTTGTGAGGAAGATTTTTCTATCCAGAAATTTATTTGGACGGCTTGGCAGATGCGTCCTGAATAAAATGCAAGTTTTCAGAATTTTTAAACTTCGTTAAAGTTCGAACTTTTAAAAATACTTGATCAGGAGGATCAACGTGGTAAACAAATCTTTAGAAGCGTTTTTTATTTATGAAAAAAAAGTATTTTTTACTGGAAAATTAAAAAAATGTAGCCAACATAATAAGAAAGTCTACAATTATTATCAAGATATAGGTATTTTTTAGGTTTTTTTTTAAAGGAAATTTTTAAAAATTCACAAGCAGATGTTTTTGTTTTGCACTAGTATAAGTCTCACCCTGTGTTTATGCCAGTTTACCTTAACATTGACATTGATTTCACTTACCTTGAATGCAATACATAAATACATAATCCTAAATTTCAGAATGGTTTTGCTGTTTGTGTTTAACAAACACTGTTGTTTGTAATTTCGCTGATATCATAACAGATTTGTATTTGCGAAAAATACAGAAATAGTGGTAGAATGCATAAGTATAAAGGCCGATTAAGGATATATATTTATATTTCCATGAATAATCACTTGAAAAAATATTTATATTAGTCAATGGTAATAAAAATGTATTTTAGGAACGACGACGTATTCCAGTTGTAACTTTTCATAGTATTTCTAGAAAACGGATTGTTTTTTACTTTAAATTTCTTTTTTTTTCTACCATATTAAGTGTGATCAGCTAATTAATTTTAATTAAAGTTAGATTTTCAAAGGTGAATCTCAATAAGAATTTTAGAACATATTAATAAGTAAGTAATTAATAATAACCTCCTACTGCAAAAATCATCGATAATTTCTAAATCATCTAGACAAATAAATCGTGTTTATAAATAATCAAGAATTTCTAACCGTGACCTAGCATTACAAATCAAATAACCTTGAAATGGGAATGCGTAATAGAATATTTTCGTATTGAGTTCACTACTATGTAAATTTTTCTAATATTTATTTATTTTCACATATATTGATAAAAAAAGACAACATGTCTATTAGATGTAATTCTGAGTACTCTATTAATATTTTCTATAGGTAGCTAGTGGTAGTACTACTCTAGGTAGTACATATTTCTGGGCGTCTATATTCCGAAAATATCATTTCTAAAGCAAATTGTAGTATATCTGAAATATTTTTCTTTTTATATTTCCAACATCGACTTAGAGCTATATATTTCGTTTGATTATTTATTTTTGCAATAAAAAATGTGTCAATTCCACCTAGACCTTTTCAAAAATATACAGATTAGGTTATATTTCATTTGATTCCTCTATTTCATTTGATCTATTGTGGTCCTCTTCTGATCGCTAGGTTACATTCTCCAGTCCTATGTCCATTGGGTCACGTCTATGCAAATTTAGAATATTCTTAGCTTTTGTATCCAAATCAATTTTATCTTTAGTCTGTGGTGGTCCAGTAGCTCTTTTAAGTAGACTCATTATAGATCTTTTTCGTTAACTCAATATTTGAGATCGTATGTTCACAAGTTCACATGTCCTGATGCCCAAGTCAGAGTGCATTCTTACTGGCTAGTTATCTTAGAGATCTTAAAAAGATTGATTAAATATTATTTATATTTATTTTTTTAAAACAATTTCTTTTCTTTTAAAAAGAGTAATTTCAAGTCCTGGTGTAACGAGAAGAATGTTAATACATCAAACGAAACGGTTTTGCTGGGCCTATTTTGTGGAAATGAAGACGAAATTCATGGTGGGCATATTTTTGGACCAAATTCAAGATATCTACTTAAAGAAGATACGGACACAAAAAATCTTCCTTCAAATTGTATCTTTGTTAAAGTGCCAGTACAGTGGATATGTTCCCATAAGATTACGAATAGTGAAAAATAATCATCAATCATGAAACATCTTTCAAAATGTCAAATGATTATGAAAATTGTCACTTAAATGTCAAACTGAGAAAAAATAAATGATAATACTACATAATCAACTGGTTACCTAACCATTCTCATATTTCAAGCGTATAGATGAATTTTGTACCAAAATAATAGATAAATGGAACAATTCTAAACAAATATTAAGAGAATCACAAGAAGAAACAAAATTACATGCCTTATTTTCAAATTTTCCTAAAAAACAACTAGTAAATAAAATACCTATTTAACGCTCCCAGATAATCAAAATATTTCAACATTTCGCATGTAAACAAACAAAAATACTTATCAACATTAACAGATTAAAGTTTACCAGGGGATTCCCAACATTAAACAAGGTTATATTATCTTAAAATTCCATTAAAACATTGAAATAAAGAAAGCGTACTTATTTAAATCAAGCAGCGTGTCTCACGTAAACAAAAACAAGCTAACGAATCCTAAAAACCAAAATAAAAACACTAAATTAGCAAACAGTAAACAAAACCACATAAAGCACCGGCTAAAAATGCTTCAAACAGTGAATACGTAATAAAATATCGAAAAACGTATTGAATACGTATCATACCTACCCGTCTTTATCGAATGCGGTCAGACAGGCGTCCATGTCACCCCATACGAACTGAACGCCACCCGAATCAATGGATTTTGTGCTACTACACATGACGCGCCAAACAAAAAACGTGCTACGGTAAATCTGAAACGCCAAGCGCAAAGTGGGCCTGGCCTGCAAAAGCGTTTCGCGCTGCCGCCACCTCGCGGCCAACTCCGACATCGACTAGCGCGTCTGTCGATGATCGAATCTGTTGTGGCAACGCTCCACGGGCGTGACGTCACCCGGTCTGACGTCTCCCGTCGCAGGAGAGTCGGACTTCCCCACTGCGGTGGTGGCAGGATAGGCAGGTTTGGTACGATGTTGCCGGTTTGTGTTTGTTTTCCTTTTTTCTTGGAAGTTTTAAAAATAAAAATATTTATTATGATAATTAAGAAAAATTTCAGTTTTGAGTCAATATTTTTTAATTCTCTTTCGTGTCGATTGCTGATTGAATTGGAGCCAGAAATGGCTCAAAACGAAATAAGTAAATTACCAACAGATATTCAGGATGGGGCGACAAACGCCATATTCAAACTACTTCCATTTAAATCCCGAATAACTTATGAAAAGGAATACAAAATTTTGAAAAATGGAAGCAATTAAAAACGTGCGAGAAGAAATAAAGTTTTAACCTATCCTCGTTAAAGTATAATTTAATCTGCCCTTGCGGTTAAAGTACTATTTTATCTACTATTTTTGATAGATATAAGGCAATTTTAACAGTTGCTATGGAAAAAGGTTATTAAATATATTTTAAATATACCGTATGATCGAAAAAACGGCGTCCAGTTGGCTGGGAAATGACGGTCGATGACATTTCCCATATAAATTTACATATAAATTGTGCACGAGCCCTTGTGTCATTTAGAACCATCTGCCACTGAGCAGCGATTATTGTTGAATCATCTTTTCTATCTAATTTTGTCCTAGTTGTGATACAGAAAATGAAGGATTACTGGTCAAATATTGACTTAAAATAGTTAATTTTATCATTAATTGGTTTATTATCATTGACGTGAAAAGAAATTGCTATACAAGGTGGTCTGAATTATGTTCGGGAAACTTCAGCAGTATATTCTGCAGATAAAAATAAGTAAAAAAGTTCGTATAAATGTGTCTCTTAAAAAGCTTCGTTTTGGAGATACAGGCTGTAGAAATTTCATTTTTATTTCTATTTTTCCTAAATAATTTTTGAACTAATGCCAATATTTGGATGAAAATTGGTTTCTGGTCAAACGCCACAAATAATTTTAAACAATTTCAAACGTTCCAAATAATATAAAAAGATTTAAAGTAATAATACTTGTAAGTAATTATATATCGAGAAACTAAGGTTACGCTCGTTGAATAACACTTATGTCAGTTTAATAATATATTTTCGTACTTTTGTGCGTAGGCGTAAAAGTGCTTTACTTTAATGTCTAGGCGTTAAAATGACTTTTTTACATTGTCAATCACGTCGCAAAAATTGATGCTTTTGTGAGGTTTCAAAAAAAACTATTACTTAGTTCGTTCAATAATGAATATAAAAATAATGTCTCTAATCCGATATTTTTTTTTAATTAGGTGTATTTATAACTTTATTAAATTTATAGATGATGAATTACATTGTTTTGACTAGTATATTAGGTTAATTAAATAACTAAACATATGTCTAATTAATTCATGGCTTTTGATATAAATATACAAGGTGTTTGGTTTGGCATATATTAAAGCCCAAATATGATGCTAACTTGGTTAGCGAAACGCGCGTCCAGTGTAAAAGTAAAAGTGTTTTGGTGTGTTGTGGTGATTTAGTGTTTTTTATTTTGCTGTGTAACACCAAAGGTTCCAACCCTCAACTGTAATTATAATTGGGTAATTTAATACAAGCTAATACCAGGTACATTTATTATACTAACAAAGAAGTAATAGAGTAAAAAAATAAGTTAGAGCACCATTGCTTAGTACCACTTAGTCCTTAAAACATATTCATTCTACAGAAAGAAAATTTAAAAAATTTAACCACAATAGATCCAAATACTATTTGACACTGTTGCATGATAACATTGATCATCAGCAAATAATCCGAACAGGACTTTGAAAGACTTCATTATTAATCATAATGCTAATAACAAAAATTATAAAACATATGTTTTATGTTCTGTGGTTAAATGAAGTAGAATTCTTATTTTAATACCAAGGATTCCAACAGTAACATTTTTTTTTCTTCACTTGGCACAAAAAGATGGAGCGTTTTTTATTATAGCACCACCGAACACTCTGACAACAGTTTTAGTCCAGTTTATCAGCACTTTGTCACCACGCAATGGAGCACCTCTCAGATAAGCACAATCGCTACTAAGCTCCACCAAAACCAGACCCAAAGGCTTCGGAGTGTAGTAATATAAAGATGGATACACCAAAGGTCTCTCTGTAGGCGTATGGTACGATGGTCTTTCACCTTTATCCAATGGTAAAGGTTCTCTTAACTGATGTTCATAGTAGAACTGCAAACCGTCATCCCATATTTGGCGTTTCTTCTTGGGAAGAACACTAATCATCTTCAAATCTTCTGTAGAATCTTCTACATCTTGATTTTGTTGCGGAATTTGCCGTTTGTAGATGAATTTGGGTGGAGGTAGTTGTTGGAAATGGGTTGTTGGTTGATAGTTGTCGACGGTTGATGCTAATACAAAGTTGAAGCCAGATACAAAACCTTCAATGCCGTCATCTAGACCTTTATCGAAGTCTGTGTATTCTTGACCCACTACGATGTCACCTCCATGTTCTATGATGATATTCCTTAGCTGAAAATGAAAGGGAATAATAATTGTTTTAAATAAAATAAATTATATACAGAAAGTTTGAAGGTTTTTGGTTTTACCTCATTAAGTGATAATTATTATCAGGTAGTAATTGTTCAAGAGTTCTTGAATAGTTTTATTTAGATATTAGATAGTTTTTTTTTTCTTTGTTCTTTGTTTTTTTGCCTTCTGACGACGGGAAGAGATATACTTCCCGAAACGTTAAGCAATTTTTTGTCAGTTAGGTAAATTTGTTTATTAGTAAATCACTGCTGTTGGTCTCCGTTGGTTTAATGCATCAGCGTTTACAAAAAATAAGTTAATAAGAGCATTTTGTTTTATTGAATCATGTCAATACATGCCTTGGTTAATTTTTAAGAGCGAAATGAACTTGCCACCAACAATTTGCAATTTTTTCAATTATTATTAGCCGATCATACCAACAGGTATGGTAGGATATTAAGATCGACAAAAAAAGATTTTTTAATTTCACTCAAAATGAGTTATTTGGATCATAAATGACCTAAATGCAAAATATTTTCATGGTGTCTGTCTGTCTGTTCGTACACGATAACTCAAAAACCGCTAAACCGATTTTAACAAAATTTGGCACAAAAATACTGTGGCACCCAGGAATCTGGCCATTCGTTTTTGGTGGGGGTGGGGGGTTGGTAAGAGGGATGGGAGGGGGTTAAACATTTTAAAAAATCGTAGCTCCAAAATTACAGTAGCTAGCGAAACGCGGTTTTCAAAGTCGCAGTTTTTGAGATAAAAAAATATCAAGTATGAGCGGCTATACGTGCCTCCCGGCGCCAATTTTTTCTTTTTGAAGTTATTTTTCAATATGACAAGGCGGCTTTGGTGATTATTGTGAACTATATACTACTATGAACTGGCCTATTATGTTTGACGTTTGGGAAATACTTGGCAGGAGGGTAAGAGGTCGCAAAGCGGTACCAGCTTCATTAAATGAACTTCGCTTGGCCCTTAAAGAAGAATTGGAAAACATGACTCTATATGATATATGCAGCCTCAGTGACAGTATAAACGGACGATATACGTCAAACCTATATAAGGCAGTTATAGCAGCCAAGGCAAAGGAGGCAATGCGAAGTATTAGGGTATTGTTTACATTTTTTTTCTGTTTGTATACTTGAGTATTACAAATGTTTTCTTTAATATCATTAGTTCTGTTATCGTTATTAATATTACCTAAATTTAGTATAGAGTAGCAATTCAGCGTAATATGACGTTATGACAATAGTCATCAAACATATCTCGTTATATTAAAAAATCACATCAAAAAGTAATGATAATTGAAAAAATTGCAAATTGATCGTGGTCAGTTCATTTCGTTCTTAAAAATTAATCAAAGCATGTATTGGCATGAATCAAAAAACAAAATACTTAAAAACATTATATTTTAGGAAAATTTACACAAGGAAAATTTACTCAATTTTTTTTATATTTTTAGGAAAATTTTATTTTGCAGATTTTCTTACACTGCGAAATACCCATAGGATTTTTTTGAATAGATATTATATTTATCTGATATCCTTAATTTGATTTGACAGAAGTCAATATCATCAAGTCTTAATAAATATTATTTGGAATAATTTAAATTATATCCAGTCTAATATTTTTTATAAATTTCCAAAAATAAAAACTTACTTTATTATTTATTAGTAACTTACTTGAGGTGTGTAGCCGTTAGCAGCAATATTCCCATTTAAGTAAAGACTCCAAGAGGCCTTATTCGAAGACCACGACTGACAAATATGGTACCATTCATGTTCGATGAAATTTACAGGAATGCTAAATACAGGTTCTTCCAAAATTTCCAAGTTTATATGAGTACCGTGAGGTGACACCCAGACCCGTATCAGCCGTTTTTCTTCGTGTTCTAAAAATAAGGACATAATATTGAGAAAATTGTTAAGATAGTAGATTTTTAACTTTTTTCCATCTTCTTCTTATAGTGCCATACTCTATTATAGAGCGTCGGCTACCTCTCGCATGTACTTGTGATGTGTGTCATCAGTGTTTCACAAGTACATGGGACCTACAGTTTATTGCCGAATCCGAACGGCACTATTTGAGAGGCTGTACAAGGCAAATATACTCAAGGTGGTTTGCCATTGCCTTCCTTGAGGTGGCGGCTCGTTGGTCGCTCTATTTAGATAAATCAATATTTTTATTTAAATAAATAAAGCGACCGTACTGGCTGGGGATCGAACCCAGTACCTTCAGCTCCGCAGATCGACAGACTAACGCTGGAGCTACGGCCGGCCACCATTTTTTTCCATAGCAACTGTTAAACTTGCCTTATATCTATCAAAACTAGTAGATAAAATAGTACTTTAACCGCAAAGGTAGATTAAATGATACTTTAACAGCGAGTATAGGTTAAAAACTTTATTTCTTCTCGCACGTTTTTTAATTGCTTCCATTTTTGAAAATGTTTGTACTCCTTTTCATAAATTATTCGGGAATTAAATGGAAGTAGTTTGGATATGGCGTTTGTCGCCTCAGCCTGAATATCTGTTGGTAATTTACTTATTTCGTTTTGAGCCATTTCTGGCTCCAATTCAATCAGCAATCGACACGAAAGAGAATTAAAAAATATTGACACAAAACTGACAACTGAAGAGACAGCTTTATTTATTTGTCGAATTACATAGAAACCAACGCCAACCCAGCACAATATTTTTTCTACTCGTAATTCCTTGAAATAATAATTTCTGAATATTTTTTAAAACGTAACTCTAATTTTAATTATCGTCTCCCGAAATTAATAACTATTTTTAGTTTCAGTGTTTAAATGTTCAGACGTTTCCAAGAAATTAATAGTCACACAGCTGATTTTTTAAAACTGTTGAACTGAAATTTTAAGGGTTACATTTTTTGTTCAAATATACTTAATCTAAACATTTTCTATAAGCCATTTCTATATATCCGGAAACGTTTCGGTAGCGAAATACGAGTAGTTAATTTTTCATTAATTTAATTAAGAGTTATTAATATTTCATGTGTGTTTTATTCGATTTAATTAATAATTGACAGGTTGAATGCCAGTAATTGGCGCTGTTTTCATGTTATTTATTACATTTCTCTTATTTAATCTACCAGCGTCACATGATGTAGTTTTATTCAATATTAATAAGAGAAAATAGGGAACTTTACCAAATTAAGATCGATTTTTTTTTATTTCGATTAAGAAATAAAAAATTTGTATTTATTAATAACCTTTTTACTTAAGAATGATAATTTTTTATTGTTATTTATATTCTTTAAGTGGTATAGAAAGAGGACGTTTTTTCTATCACGTTTCTTTGAAGTCTGGGACTACTTAAAGCAGAATTGAAGAACCTAGAAGACTCTATCCTTAACCTGCTGGAATGGAAATCCCCCCACGGTCTAGGACACTTGAAGAAATTTGTCAGGTCTTCCCACCGAGAAAAAAAAACGAAGATTTCCTTGATTAAGAACAATCTTCGAATTGTCACGGGGTTTTAACTTAAGTTCAGATTTTAACAGTGTTAAAATCAATCAAGACAATCAAACTCAATGAAGACCTCAGTAGATTGCTAGCTAGCAAATATGAGTGCAACACTGAGTGCGCCAAGACAAAACAACCGTCGTGCCATAAACTTTGGTACGTATGATATCGGAGATGGAGAACTAACCTCTGTAAAACCGTCTTAGATACTGGCTTTTGTCAAAACTCTAACACTGTATGATCTGAAGAAATGGTAACACAATATATCTACAAGGTCGCGGTGACCTTTTAACCGATTTCCCTCATCTCATACAATCTACGATCTACAATTGGACCTACTTGAAAAACGGTAAAGAAGTAAGTTTAAGTTTTTTTTATGAGAAATGAGTTTTTTTATCGAGATCTAATAAGCCTTGAAAATATTTGCTTATCCTGTATCTGTATTTTTAGACTAAGACATATTTCCGATTGCTACTTTTCAAATTGTCAGTTCTGACCACTCGGTATTCATTTCTGCCAATCAAAATATTATGTTTCCTCTGTTAATTAGCAACGGCATTTCTAAAGACCTTCGGGTTCTTTTTAATTTCAAATAACACCTGAAAACTCCTAATAACATAGTTCTGCAAACATAAGGTACTTCCTTATGGTAAATTAGAGCTGTCACATTTCGTAACGATATCAACACCTTTTCCTTTCATTCGTAGGCACGGTTGAGCAAACTAGCAATAAAGATAAAATCAGAACTTGTACCTAATCTCATTCTATTAATTTTTCTTTAAATTGGTCATTAAAACGAGTTTTGCAAATTCCAAAGGATGTGTTTAGTTTTTCTAGTTAAGAAAGCGTAGAATAACTATAAAAATAATATATAATTGGCATTTTTAAATATATTTATTCGTATCTTAGGGTTATGTAAAGTGATCTGAAAGGAAGCCAAAAATGCAATAATATACAGGGTGTTCCATTTAAAAAAATCATCCAGGTCCACTCACACTTTTTTGAGCCATAGAGAAGGTTTCGAATGTTCTCGTATGTACTTCTCCATTGAAATCAGAGTTCAAATAGCGCGACCACTGTCAAACACTAGCTCAATTCCACTTGTTTTTAATAAAGTTAGTTTTGCAAGTTAGAAACACTTGCTTTGTTAATAAATAAACAAATAAAGTATCAAGATTAAAAAAAAAACAAGATTCGTTAATAAATAAACAAATAAAGTTTCGTAATTAAATAAACGTAATTAAATCGTGAAGCTGAACGCAAGATGTACATATTTTCCTAGAATTTCAAGTACTGATCATAGGTACGTCATGCGACGAAATCTGTTATATCCATTTCCAGGTCTCTTAGCAATATGCACAGTTTCTCGGTTTATTTCATACGTTTGGCAACGTTTTTATTGTTCTCTGGTCAGTACGTTATAAACGCATTGTAGTCTTCTTATATACGGAAATCTCGACCCAAGAGTACGGAACACCGTTTATACCTATCTAATCAACAAATAAAATTAGGATTTACTTACTTGAATACGATAAAATAGGATGACTATAAGTAAAATTGACACTTTTCAACCATATACAAAAAGTATAATCGGTTATATCTGGTACATCTACAACGTACTTCAAGAACTGAAACAAAGAAAAAATACAGAATTAATTTGATTAATATATGCATACTTGATTAAGTGTTACACTTATATCACACTTTAATATCTATCAGTTTAACATTCTTCCTATAACTGGAGATAATCACACACACATAAATGCACAAAATGGGTGAAATTGTTGAGTTCCTATTTTATTAACGCAAAAAGTGTTGAATATATTATTAATATTATATAAATATTCACTAATACTATCATGTGCTTCAATAAACTTGTTAAGTTAATTTGTTAAATATTAATAACAGTTTCTATTTCGAGATTTGATGTAAATCAGAATATTCACATGAGAATTTACATTGAATATTAATATTAATATTTAGGTTAAAAAGTACTTCACCATGTTTAGTTTGTTTTGTTTAATTATTTTATTTTATTACATGAAGTTTTCGTAAATTGTAATTCTTGTGTATAATTTTTATAGTGTCTATATAATCAAATATCAATAAAGACAACACATATTTAATTATTAAAACCTATATGTTTCGTTAAATACATCGACCAATAAGAAAAACAGACACTTTAAGATTTTAAGGCGTATTTTAAAGTTTAATAGACTTTGTTCTAGTAGGCCTATAGTTCGTGGGTATGACTTTTCAATGACAGTGACATTACAAAAACAATAAACACTCTTTCATAGGTGTCGATTAGGGCCAAAACCAAAGGCATGGTTTTGATGCTAAAATTACAGCAAATCGTTACTGTCAAAAACGAATATATCCAATAAAAATAAAGCTATTGATGGGAACAAAAAAAACCTATTTTTACTATACTTAAGCTCCTTACTTTAACCAAAATAACAACATTTTGTTTTTCCTCGTATAATAGACAGATGGGCACTTTAATTTTTAATCTGAAAAGAGACTAAAAAGCCAACTAATTTAGCTACAAATTGCTTAAAATATCATCAAAATCGCTCCTCTGGAAAAAAATATATTAAACTTTATGTGCTGTCTTAGTGTATATCTTTTCATAACATTTTTCTCTTCGTTACAAACTTTTGAAGCAATCTATTAGATTGTATTTGTAAAATAAATACATTGACATATGGATATTTTTTTAAAATATGTCCATAATCGATATGCAAACTATCGATTTTTTTTTGAATAATGACATAGGTATCTACTTCAAAATAATTTAGTAAGCCTTGACAATAATTCTTATAAAGTAACTATACCTGAATATATCCTTTTTGTGTAAATATTGCTTTGGTCACTGCGTTTTCATTGGTGTGATGGAGATGTTCTAATGCAGGAAAGTTGTGCGGTTGTTGAGGAATGAGAATTGGAAGTACTTCGTCTAGGATGCAGAGTAGGATAGAAGGCCAAATGAAGAAAGCGATAGTTTTTAACTCCATAGTGTCCTGAAGAAAAAATATATATTAAAAAAAATGCTATACCGGATGCGTCTCAAAAGTGGCGCACCACTACAACTTTTTTATTTTTTCAGATAAAAAAAACGAGATTTGGTTAGTATGTGACATAAATTAGGATTGATTAACGTATTCAATTGTTTTTCGTCACTTCCTGTTTCACTGGAAATAATTACACTTTTGATTGTATGACTTTTGATTGTGGTTCCAAGTAGAGCTATATGCTGTAAAATCTGTTTACATTTGTTGACAAAGTAGCATTGCATTAAAAGAGCAATCAAAAAATATATACGTATGCATTTGTTTTGAACATTAACTAAGTGTCTCCCTTTGAACATTAAGTGTTCTTTCCTAAACAACCCAAATATTACGAAATATATTGATCAAAGTCTTTTTTGCAATTCAGAACGCTCTAATAATAATTCCAATGTATAATTTATTATGATTGATATTAATATTATATTTTTTTGTGTGGGAACAAAAAAAAACAATATTTATGATTTAATTAGATTCAGATTTCAAAGAATAAGAAAAAACTAACCGCATTTTTATGCGTTAACTAGATTTTCACACATATTCGTACATTTCTGCATTACCCAATATTAATTTTCTTTAAGGACTATTGTTTTCCCAGTATTTATTCGATTATTTTTCTACTACAATAGAAATCGGTATTTCCTAAATGTAACAATATATTTTATGCATAAATATAACCAAAACCACTGTTGAGACACCTTTGCACAATAAAGGTTTTAAAAAATATTGGAGATCTGCACTTCTGCCCAAAAGTGCTACCTACCTCTCTCTATATCTCTTATATTTCATTATATTATCAAATTTAGTGAAAACAATTAATTATCTCTTTAAAATTAACATTGAAAAATATGTTGAACGAAAATGACTTGAAACAAAGTCATTCATGGGCGGATCCAAGGATCTTTACTCAAAGTACATACTCCAGAGGTGACAAAATAAATTAATAAAATTGTATTACTTGACTGAACTTAAGGGGGGGGGGCAATAAGCCTCCTAAACCTCCCCCCTGTTGGTCCATCACTGGAGTCCTTCAATAATATGACATCAAAATCCTGGAATGTTTCCGCAGCTATTATAGCTATTCAAGAACACTTTTATTGCTTGGAGAGGAGATAAACGTTAGGCATTATTTGTCGGTTAAGCAAATTTGTTTTATTAGTATTTTACGTATTAGTAATTTTGGACTTATTTGAGAAAATGCAAAAGAAATATATTCCTTTCTTCGACATTTACCAGCACTGAAAGTATTTACGCTGATTTAAGACTCAACCTGTATACTGCGGTAAAAATGTGTAATACTATTTTATCTACGCTTTAAAAAAAACTATTGTTATTGTTACTGCTTGAATACACACAGATTTCAAATAAAAACCAAATCAAACCAAACATAATCTTTGCGTTAACTAGTTTCGCATAGGCCCGTTACCTAATTTTAATTTCCTTCAAAAACTCCATTGTTTATTCTTAATTTTTTGCAAAAATAAGAAAAGCAGTATTTCCGAACCATAACAATATGGTTGTTTTGCACAAACATAACAAAACAAGACCGCTTTTGAGACCTTGCAAGAAGCGTGATGATGCAAAATACCGTTTTCAACACCATTCAACACAGACGGCTGCCAATGCTGCGCTGGTGTGGTTTTCGTTTTAACGAGGTTCACTGTCATGGTCGAAGACGCTTTCTTCGACGCTTGATATCCGATCTAGAAAGGTCATTTAATTTAAACTGAATTGTGTGGTTATTTTAGATAATGAAGTATCTGGATGTAATGAAAAATGAATGTTCTGTTACTATAGATCAGTGATACTTAAAGTGCTCGTTACTATATTGACCTTCGGGATTTACAACCGAGAAAAATTAAAGATTTTCCTTGATTTAAGTAAAAACAATCTTCGAACTGTCAAGGGGCTTTTAACAGGACACTGTCTTTTCAATAAACACTTCAGTAGATTGAAGTTATCTGTGGGAAAAATGGGGAAACCCTAGAACACTCTGGTATGACTGATATCGGTGATGGAGAACTCAACTCTGTAAAACCGGCTCAGATACCGGCTTTTGTAAGAGCTCTGAGCCTGTATAATGAGTTATAACTCAAGAAAGGTTGACATAATAGATCTATAAGGTCGCAGTGGTTAACTTCCCCATCCCATACAATCCAGAATCTAGGTTGGACATTGTTGTTTGTGACCGGAAGCATTTGGACAATATTGATAAGCCGCAGAAAACTATCGATTTGACAAGTTTGCCCGGGCATTTAATGTCTGTTTTAATGCAGACGGTCCTGAGAAAACTTAGAAATAAGATGACTATCACGTCAACACGAAACTGTAAAAATTAATTTTGATTTCTTTGATTTCAAACTTTTTTTGCGTGATTCTCTGTTTTTTTTAATTTTATTTTTTACGAACGTGATTGCTTTGAATGTACAAATACAAAAAATGGATTATTTTAATTAAACATTTAGCGATTTTAATTCATTAATTATAAATAATTTATCGGTACATAAATCTCCGCGTTTTATTTACTTTTATGATTGATTTTATTGCGATCGCCCGTTTTGATTGGTTCTATAATCGAGAAATGAATGCGTTTTATAATTAGTTGTTTAATCTCGTCATTATATTAATTAAATTAATTGAACTGCGATTTTCGATCGTTTTAGGTACTAATTGAACTAAAATATAATAAAATTTATTATGCAAATAAAATCGAAATTTTGCCAGCTAAATATTAAATAAGTTCAATTTAAATAATAAATTAAATTGTGATTAAAGAGTTATAACTTTTATTTAATTTTACATTAATTCACCAAAACACTTTTTTTGACACTGGACACGCGTTTCGGTAACCATGTTAACATCATCAGCAGATGACTAAAACTAAACTAATGCCGGGTCCAGCCAAGGCGACAAAAAGTAAACAAGATTTTGAGACAAAAACAAGACAAACTTGCGACAAAAAAATGGGGAATTCTGACAAGACAAACTTGAGACAATTTGTCCACACCGCAAGGACAAAAGTACAACAAAGGCAAAAGTTTAGTTGTTGCGAATGAGTTTTATTAAGAGACACTTTGATCTTGAGACACCGACTCGAGATCATTGAAAAGTCTCCGAATTTTGAAACAAAACAAAAATGAGACAAAAAGGTATTGGATTTGTCGCAATTTTGTCGTAAAACATGAATATTTCTGTCTTGTCGTTGTTTTGTCTGCTTGGTCTGGAGCCGGCATTATATCTACAAAGTGAGCGTTTATATAGACGCTCAGATGGCATCGAGTAGGCGTGAAAAAACTAGCCAAACGAGTGAAAACCAAGCGAACGTAACAATTAATTATTACCGAAACTAGAGCAATAGGAACAGAGAACTGGAAGGAATTGGACCATTGTCTCTGTTCAAACTATCTTTACATTGATTAATTTTGACGCTCTCATATGCATCTAATTACCTGTAATATGAGACTTCTTTAATTAATTTTAAACATAATAATAACAGTGGTTTGTAAGTTATAGGTATTAAGTTAGGTCAGAAGAAATCCAGCCAACATTTTTTGAATATGTTTGCCTAATTGTATTTGGCGCATCCCGCGGCAGCCAACTATTTAGCCCTCATATTTTAGCCGAAGTTGGCTGAAGTTTTAATGGCCGAACCGACATGCTTAACAGACTGTCGACGTGAACTTCGGCGAAAGTTTGGCACACTATAGCTATTTTACTTCCAGCAACTATTGCCGCGTTCCACAAATTTCACCGATATATTTGCTGTATCGGCAATGGCAAGATAACTTTATAAAATATTCGTCAATTTAGTTCTAAATTATTTATTGAGACTGTGTTTTTGTCGCTAAATTTAAAATTATACAGTTTTACCTTTTCTTTTTATACCTCTTTGGATCTACACTCACCGGCACGAAAAGCGGGCATCTTATGCCTGGATCCTATTAGCCAACACGCCACGCCATGCCACCCCAAGTCATGAAGATCTGTGCGTATGTTTTTCCATTTAATTACATGCATTGCGCACATACTAGGCAACGCGCCACCCCACGTTATCACACGTGCGTCGTCTGTCCCAAATCTCATATGTACACTGTTTCCCACGTCGCAACACGTAAACTCACGTGGGCCTACGTGGGGCATAATTTTATTTTGCACCACAGTTTGACGTTTAGTGGCAAAAATTTGATAGTAGCCGAGGCTCTTGCGAATAAAAATTGACTGTCTATCAACACAAAATTGCACGAAGGAGTTTTGGTTGCTTCGGTTAGCCTTTTTTGGTTGTGAATTTTTTGGTTTTTGTCTTTTTTAGTGGGTTTTAGACAACCAACGATACATATGACGTCAAACTGTCGTGCAAAATAAAATTATGCCTACGTGGAATAGCGTGGCGTTGCGTGGCGTGTGGCCTAATAGAGTCCCAGCTTTAAAGTTTTAATATATTATTTGACTTTTTAATGTCTCTTTCTAAATTAAAAATGGAAGTTCCCATCTGTCAAAAACTAATGTTGTAATTTTAGTGAAAGTTTGGAACACCCTGTGGAATATGTTAAAATAGCAAGGAATTTGAAAATAATTTTATCATCTAGGTGCATCTTTTCTCGATAGCTTATTTTTTGGTTCATCTCAATAGCTTATTTTTTTTTGTTATTTTTTAAATGAAAATCTGTTCTCACGTCCATTACACAGAATAAGAAATTACTTATTCTGTATTCATTACTTGTTCAGTATCACTGAATCAGTCAAACTACCTCAGCGAAACTGACAGGTAAGAATCCGCTAAGCTTCATTCGACCCGAAAGCAATAATTATCAAAATTAATCGTTTATACATTCGAAATACATTAGAAATTTTTATGATATAGTATCATTAATGAAAACAAAAATATCTATATTCACAGACACATCAGATATTCATAAAGTAAAAGTTTAAAAAAATGAATTTATTATTGTTACCTAATATTTTCATAAAAATTTTATTAATGTTAAGAAACCTATGTCAGCTAAAGGTAAAAGTGTAACTGTGTTTCGCCGTTGAACTGAAATACCCATTTTCTAAAAAAAAAACTAGTTCGCACCACGTGTAAGAGAAACAATCAAAATAACATTAAATTAAATTCACTCTCACTATATAAAAACTAGATTATTTTTAATTTCTGTTACAACAGTCAACAGCCGAAATTTTATTGTTTGGTAGTTTTAATAGATTTTTATAAAAATAGTGTCATACTATCTCATATTTAAGTTTTTTCTCTAAGAAGTTCCAATGAAAATAATCATGAATAAAACTCCTTTTAATATTTTTTTAACATATTTTTCTGGTGATACTACGAGGGTTGTCCTTTGTATTTTTGTAAATAAGGTAGAAAAAAACAGTAGTACTTTTCACCACTTAACCACTTTTAACTACTTTTAACGTTTTTTCGAAGTATGTATTCTCTACGAAAAGCAATGCATGTTTGCATCCTTTAAACTGAAATCATTCTAAAAGCAGTTATTCCACTGGCACCCACTGGCTTGTTGATACCAAAATTGCGCTTTTTATGCAACTGCATCTTCTGCGTATTGGAACCTTTGACCACGCAGTTGATTCTTAGTTTTTGAAAAAGTAAAAAAGTCTTCAGGACTTAGGTCGGGGCTCTATGGAGGATAGTCCAACAAATCAATATTTTCTTACTTTAAAAACTCTATTGTTTTTCGACCTGTGGGGGAAGTTGCATTGTCTTGTTGGAGGATCATTCGTCGTTGAGGGTTGGTTTTTCGAAACAATTATTTGCGGCCAACGAATATACAGGGTGGTCCGAATTGTATTCCGCAAACTTCGGCAGCATATTCTGCGGATAAAAATAGGTGAAAAAGTTCGTATAAATGTATGTCCTAACATGCTTTTAGTTTCGGAGATACAGGGTGTAGAAGTTTCATTTTTATTTCGATTTTCTCAATATCTGGATGAAAATTGGTGTCTGGGAGTTTTTTGACATGAGAAATTTGATTTTGATGTCAATATGACTCCTACGCGGGCGCCACCTACATATTTTTTTACTGGTTTGAAGAGTAATAACTTTTCGTCCGTATCTGTGTAAAACTACCGAGTAAAAAAATATACATTTACGACGCTTTTTAAGTAAAAAAGGTCTCTTGGTAAAAATCGCTACGAGTAATGGTTTTCGAAATATTTGGAATCGGAATTATCAATACCTGTCATCACTGACATAAATTAAACATGTTGACTAAATAGTTATTAGACTGAGATCATAAATTTGAAATGTTTTTGTACCAAAAGTTTCCGGAACATAATTCGGACCACCCTGTATATGTCCTAAAACGCTTAGTTTCGGAGATACAGGGTGTAGAAGTTTTGTTTTTCGATTTCATTGACTCGTCAACTTCAAGAATTCAGTCTATAGGTACAGCCGAGTATAGCCTTAATCGAAACGGTCTAAAACTTTGGCGTTAAGTTAACTAAAGATGAGAGTTAATTTTGACATTTGATATACATATGTTGACAGGCGCCTATGTTTCTATCTGCAAAATATGAAACGCGCGTCCAGTGTTGCAACTAATGTATGCTATACTCTGTATTTTATATCATAAATCAACACATTTTTTATCTCCATCTTGTTTTGTTAAGATCTCAAGATAATTTTCTTATAAGAAAAAAATCTGATCGTCATTGTCTGCCATTCCCGTAATTCTCGCTCTGTATAATGCATATTGCTTTTTAATAATTGGTTTACTTGTTAGTATTGCTAAAAATGCAATAATGGAACATACACAAAGAAAACCTGCAACATATTCGAAGCAATAAATAAATGCTGACATTACATGATACATTGTTACTTAATTACACTCGATCTGTATAAATATTCAAGTCGCAAAAATGTATCTTTGTATTTTTTCCAACAAAGAACACTTGACCAAGAAATTTCTTCACCCAATTATTGTATCCTTATTTTTTACGCACCTCGGACCAAGCTAATTGCTGTATAATGTTCAAACTACGTATTTTATTACACTACTTAACTGTGTTACTTGTTTACGCTTCTTGCACACACTCTTTCCTCGGTTGTCGATAATTACACCTGGAACGGCTTTAATAAATTAACGAACGAAAATTTTATATACCAGGTGTTCCAAATTACAGATATTTATAATTTCGTAAATATTTTTTTCTAAAAAATATACAGCCTCTCATACGACGCACAGTGTTGCACCTTATAGGGGAATTGGGTCAAAATTTTGAAAACAAACTAATATTAATTATTGCGACTATTTTTATTTATTTTGTTTATAAGAGAGCCAACTTTTGCTCCAAAAATGATTGCAAAATTGTCATCCCCTATGCGAGGGTGTCATCCCCCAAAATTTTTCACATGGAAAGAGGGGCCAATTCATACCTTATTGAAAAGGTCTTTTATTTACCTAAATATTGGTATATAGTTCTCCAAAATCGATAAGCCCCTATTGAAAATATGGAGGTTTGAAATATCAATAATAAGGAAAAAAATGCAAAATAAATTATATCAAGAAATTTGGAAGGTTTTTTAAACAAATTTTAAAAATACGTTATTTTAGGGTAAAATCCATAGAGAAATCTTCAACATTCAAGTGGGGGTATCATCCCCCAATTTCAAACCCCACTATTTTCCTAAGGGGTTGATTAATTTTCAAAAAATAACCAGCATTATATAGATAAATTAAAGTCCTCTTAATAAAATATTACTTGACCCCTATTTCCATTGGAAATAAATTGGGGATGATACCCCCCCACTTAGAGGGTTAAAGAATTTGCTATGGTTTTAATACATTTGACGTATTTTTGAAAATGTGCTAGAAACTTAAAAAATATATTATAAATTTAAAAATAAATATTTGGCATTTTTGGTATAAAATCCTAAATTGAAAATAGCAGAGGATTTCTTTAAAAATAGAAAATTAACAAAAATCGCAAAAATGCGCAAAACATGATGTATATTATTTTAATTCTACAATATTACAGTTGAGGGTTGGAACCTTTGGTGTTACACAGCAAAATAAAAACACTAAATCACCACAATACACCAAAACACTTTTACTTTTACACTGGACGCGCGTTTCGCTAACCATGTTAGCATCATCGGCAGATGATTATAAACTGAGTTATTATTTTACAAGTTATATTTTATATTACTATATATATATATATATATATATATATATATATATATATATATATATATATATATATATATATATATATATATATATATTATATATATATATATATATATATATATATATATATATATTATATATTATATTATATTTTTATTACAAGTTATTTTTTTTTACAAGTTACCCATTTTTCGTATAACATGCTGTTGGGAATAGCAGAGGATTGTTCTAAAAATAGAAAAATAGCAAATTCCGCAAATCTCCGCAAAAAATGATTATTATCATTTTAAACTAAATTGTTTAAAGATTTTATTTTCAAAATTTCTTCGGACTATATTGATATATTTTTTTGTAATTCTAAGTCAAAGTTGAATGTTTTTTTCTTTTTTTTAATTAAATAAATACTAAAGGCAAATAACGTAACTGACTGCTTACCTTCTAAATTAATATCCATAGTCTCCTTAATGTTAAAAAATAATAAAAAACTTAAAATGACAAAGTGCCTCTTATAGAATAAATTTTACACTAATCTTTCAATTAACGCACAAAATTATTTTTCGTTTTCTTTATCTCTGTTTCTTTGGAATTCGTAAACAATAAAAAAAGAACATTCTATTTTT
The DNA here is from genome assembly GCF_002938485.1 of Sitophilus oryzae. Taxonomy (NCBI): domain Eukaryota; kingdom Metazoa; phylum Arthropoda; class Insecta; order Coleoptera; family Curculionidae; genus Sitophilus; species Sitophilus oryzae. The sequence goes on along the minus strand of NW_022145868.1, from coordinate 53,003 downwards.
ATTATCAGCAGACATTCCTCTAAAGATAGGTGTATTTACAAACCCAAAAATAAATACATGCATTTTTGAATTATGTCCATTGAGCGCAACAGTGTGCGACGTGGAGGTTCCAAGGAGAACGGCATTTTTTTAAATATAGAGAGTTCTACAGGGTGTCTCCAAAAAAAATCACATCAAAGTTAAAGTAATGGAGCACCCTATACCGGGTGCGTCTCAAAAGTGGCTCATTCCTATAACTTTTTTACTTTTATAGATAAAAAAACGAGATTTGGTATGTTACGGTTTTGTTATATTTGTGGTATTTGTGGTATATATTTGTTATATTTGTGGTATGTTACGGTTTATTGTTGTGGTTTTTAAATTAGGATTGGGGATTGACATATTCAATTGTTTTTGGTCACTTCCTGTTTCACCGGAAATGACTACAACTTTTGATTTTTAAATGGCACCCTCGGTATTTTTTTACTTTATTCGATAGAAAATGACTTTCTGAGTAGAATGACATATCATATGTCAATTTTTGACATTCTCGCTAAAAACAAAATTGAATTTTAAAATTCAATCTAGAGTGCCATGGTTATGTTAAAAACGCTAATTCTTAATCAAGGAGCCTTGGAAAAATAGATTTGATTGTCTAATGTTTTTAGTTTCTTGTCCTGGCCAGTTAGAAAATGCCCAAATCATATTTTTAATCATATCTAAATTTTTAGCCGACCATACCAACAGGTATGGTAGGCTATTAGGATCGGAAAAAAAAAGTTTTTTTAATTTCACAAAAATACTGTGGCACCCGAGAAGCTGGCCATTAGTTTGTGAAGGGGTGGGGGGTTGGTGAGTTGGTATAGGAGGGGGTTAAAAATTTAAAAAAATCGTAACTCCAAAATTACAGTAGCTAGCGAAACGCGGTTTTCAAATTAAGATTAGGAATAATATTTGCAACAAAATTTGTAATAACATCAAAATCAGTCAAAGTCGCAGTTTTCGAGATATTAACATATTTTAGTATGGGCGGCTATACGTGCCTCCCGGCGCCATTTTTTCAAATGGAACGAGGGTGGCTCATTAGCATATTTGGAAAAAGCATTTTTTTATAAATAATTAGGTACCACACACTTGGTATTTCGAGGCAAATTTTCGTTACGAACCGCAAGTTGTAATTTCAAATAAACCATATATGCAAAAATGTGAGAAGTTGACATATGATATGTCATTCTATTCAGAGTGTTATTTTGTATGGAATAAAGTAAAAAAGTACCGATGGTACCATTTAAAAATTAAAAAAAAGAGCTTTACAAGGTGAGACAAAAATAATATTATTATATTTCAATAACAGCAATTAGGTAGATGTGATTGAAATTTAAAATGTATTATTCATTTTCATAAAATGTGAAATATGTTAAAAAATACATTTTGGGCATATGCTCCTTTAATGAAGCTCACCTTTATTTTTTTCCTAAAATTTGAAAATCAATTAATATATGGGGTGTTTCATTACAAAAAACCCAACTTTGATTCGTAACTTTTTTGGTCACCCTGTAGAACTCTATACACACTATAGAGGGTGCTACAAATTCAGGATTCGAGGACTGGTTAAATTGGGACAAAGTTGCGCCTTGGGATGTTCACCAAGATGCCATCAAAAACTCTTTAAATTTTTTTAAATTTCACGGATTGCTGAGTTTTTTTGGAGAAAACGGATTTTTTTGAAAGTCAATTTTATTTTTTCCTGTAGTTACTTTTTAGAAAATCAAAAAATTAATTGCGCATTGTCACCTACATAAAATATTAAGTTTGGCATATCATTGTACACGAGAGACGGAGTTCTTTCAAGACCTAAGATAAAAAATGCAGGTCCGTATTTAAAAAAAATTAGTTAGCCTCCACAAATTTTCAGCTAATTTGAAAATACTATCAAATAGCTCTAATAAAGTGGTTATGAGAAAGAGTGCAATTAGTTTTTTGATTTAACGACAGGAAAAAATAAAACTGATTTTCAAAAAATCCGTAACAAAAAACTCAGTTTCTCAATTTTTTAAAACTGTTTTGATGGCATCTTGGTGGACATCCCAAGGCGCAACTTTGCCACAATTTAACCATCTCCGGATCTATTACCAAGATACCACTGCTCGTACCCCGAATTTGTAGCACCCTGTATATCTTTATAAAATGCCTTCAATTAACCTACATATGCTCCCAATATTTAATTTCGATATTAACTAACGTTCTCCTTGGAGCCATCCTGTATAATATTGAGCGTGTCAAAAATTCTATAAATGTAATTTTTTGACACCCTGTATCATGGCTAGTTATAGTCTGTTAAATTACTTAAATGTCTGCAATCAAATATTTCGAAAACTCTTGGAATTAGGTGTAGATATAGCGTTATACAAAAACATTGTTATTTTTGATACTTACTAAAATAAAAATAGCAAAAATCGAGGTGACAATTTTAGAAATTCGACATTTCTTTTAAATGTTATTTATTATCTGTTGATGATGGCTAACTTGGTTAGCGAAACGCCCGTCGTACAGCGTTAGTAACTAAAGTGTTTTGGTGTATTGTGGTGAATTAGTGTTTTATTTTGCTCCAAAATAGTGTTTTTTGGGCGTGGACGCTTTTTTCAATTTTTTTCTAAGGTTGTGCTCCTCTAAAATATTGAAATACGTGACGCCACTGTACAAGAGGACTGTATAAATTATCTAAGAAAGTTTTTATATTCCCTTTATACTTTTTTTATAATAAATCCCTCTCACTTACGCATAAGAAGGTTGTATCAATTATATCCAAGATAACTTTTGCGGAAATCAAGCAGATATAAATGTTTATACATTACAAATCCGTTATATATCTCGAATTACATATCACCTTTAATAAATCCATGTTAATAGAGCGTGTCAAAGCAAAACATCAATCTCAAAAAACCTCAGATTAATTAGCAAATCAAATTGCGTAATTTTTGTGAACGTACTATGCCGTAAAAAATAAAATAGTCTGGATTTAACTGGCTTGATCGATTCAAAATGACTGAAATTAGTAACATTCCATAAATCTTTTGCCCTAAAATTCAAATTGTATTAATATACCATATGGCCTTGCGACTGTTTTAGCGTGTGCAATGTGTCACTTGTCCTAGATTGCGATATTTTTCTATATTAATTAAAAAAATATTCTATGTCATTATTTCGTACAAATTGAACAAGAGAATGTTATAAATAAAACAACTAAAATATGTTATTTGAAACTATTAAATATACGGAGTAAAACACTATTTTTTTGACACCCCGTACATATACATATTGTCTTAAAATTTAAAATGCCTTACGATAAAAAAACGGCGTTAGTGTTGGCTTGGAAGCGAAGATGGCGTTGACACTTTCTATGTCAAATTATATGGCGAATGGCATCGATCATCGTTTCTAAACCAACTTGACGCCAACTTTAATATTTCTATGTCTTTTTAATATCCATATAAGGTCATATAACGTATTAAAATGAATCGAAGTAATTTTTTGTAAATGTCATTAATAAGGAAATCATTTATAAATATAATAGTATACAAGAAGTGTGCAAAAAGGTTGATATATATTATATGTTGACATATAAGAAAAATAATTTAGATAAAAACTGGTTTCTTATTTCTTATATATAATTACAAAAAATGTACTACTTCCTTCTTCTGTTTCTTTAATAGGAATAAGATATTTGCAATAACTTTGTAATATACTAAGGTATATAAAAATAATTAATTAACATGCAGGCATGCTGGTCATAGAAAAACTATCCGGATGCTGTCCAGAACCGGAATAAACTAATTGAAAAATTATCACCATTTATACTAGAATGTTTAATTAATTATTTTATTTAATATAAATATTCGAATTTTAGTAGAAAAAGGTAAAATAATAAAAAATGGTTCTTATTTCATAACATAAATATGGTAATAGATTACCCCTCCCAGGAACAAATTAAAAATAAAAAAAAAATAAAAATTATTTTAATAAAACCGATGAAAACAGTAAATCGTTTCACACCAATCATGACTGGTAGTACACATTGACCGAATGTTTGATTTAGATAAAGTAAGATTCCAGATTTGTATATGATTTAATTTGTCGTATACTACCTATATATATATACAGGGTGAGTCTTAAATAAGTGCAAATATTTTTGGGGGCTGGTATATCTCGATAAAAGAAACATATTTTCTCTTTACCATTTTTCAGATAAGTCTGTATTTGCATCCCTTTTAGTGCCGTAACCATGGAGTAAAGCCGTAACTATGGTAATATTAGAGATTAAGAAAGTATACTTTGTTGCCGGCATTGTGCCGGCATATATGTATCTCAAATATTATATAATTATAGAGTATTAAAAAAATATATATCAGTCATCAACCAATATTCGACGAAAAACTTACGATAGAAGCAAGAAATAATCCGTTTATACTCTTGATAATCACCTCATCTCTTCGATCACACGCTCTTCACCACCACTATCACTGTCCGAGCAGTACCCAGCAGCGGTAGTACCCTTGCTATATTTCGCTCACTACTGAACGCGTTCCCGCCACAACTGACCGTCGACGTCTTTTGCCTCTGGTTTACGTCTTTTTCCGTTTTCTTTTACGTTTCATTGTTCTGCGTGTCACCGATGAGTACTACTGTGATAACGTAAGCGTAAACAGTCGTATAAGTCAAGCAATCAATGACAAAAGCACGTTTTGGTACGTACTTTTTATGAGAATTACGAGGATCTGATAAAAAGGAACTACCAAGCTGGTGAAATTTTGTTTTATTTGCTTATGAAGACATTCTGATGTTTTTAAAATTAAACAATATAAATAAATACCTACACGTCTAAAAATTTGGACTAGTAAATGTGTAATGAAATTCCAAATTTAATAACCTCATTAAACTAAATAAAATTTTGTGTTTGGTTTGGGTAAAACGTTCTTTTCTTCAATGCTAAGATGAAAAGAACGTTTTTATACATATTTATAAAGGCTTAACCATATACATTGATTTATTTTCAGCACCCTGTATGGTATAAGATTACGATATTTATAGCAAAGTAAATACAGATCAACTATAGTAAATACCTAATATAGCTTTGATTCCAGGACAGTTCTTGTATTTTTAATATTTTTTTTAAAGACTGATTTTTTTTATTTATTTATTAATATTTCTGAAACAATTACGACATATTTAATATTATCTTAGGATTATGTAAAAGCGATCAGAAAGGAAGCCAAAAATGCAATAATATACAGGGTATTCCATTTAAAAAAAGGATCCCGATCCACAATTGCTTTTTTGAACCACCCTGTGGGAGTTAAAATCTTTTCATGAAATAAACATTATACAAACTTTAGGTTTGCACTTATCCTAAGTTTTTTTTTATTGTAGTAGCTACAGCCCGGCGCCGGCGTAGCGGTGTGTAGTTCGTGAACAAACTAGCTCTAGTGAACTATTCCGACCCCGGAATGAGAAGAACTAGTTCCCGGTTTCTCAAAGAACAAGTTCTTCAGGACCTATTCCGGCATCGAGACTGTGACCGATATAAATAATAATATGCGACGGCGACGGATCGGCCAGCGCGATCGTAGCCCGATACTTAGCAGGAGTGGGGAGTACCAGCCGTATGTTATCGAATCCAGACCCAGAGGAACTAGAGGAACTAAATAAAAGACTAGTTTACATCCGTACGTCGTAAGCCAGCGCGATCGTAGCCCAATGCTAAGCGGGAGTGGAGAGTGCCAGCCTATGTTACCTGTTCCGAACCGAAAGGACTGAGAGGGACTAATTAAAAGACTAGATCAAGGGAATCTATTCAGTTGGCAGATCCGAGATATAAATACAAGGCGATGACGACGGATTCAGTGTTGTCTATTGCCACAGCCGGCGTAATTACCACAGAAACGCGTCGTTGAAAGTTGTCGTGGATACTGTTTTCGATTTTTAGTTTAGTTTTTGAATATTGTATGGGAATATTTCCCTTTAGGTCCCTAAAATTAAGAAATATCTTATAAAACGAAGTAGATATTCTGAATTATTAGACAAAAACAAAAAGCTTGAAGTGAGGAAAAAAACAATTTTTCGTAAAGTTTTAGTATTATTTGCTCCAACTGATTTGTGATATTTTTTATTTTTTTATCTGCAATAAAACTTACCTATATGTATTTAACGTTAATATAAGTCCATTAGCAAGCAACGGGAATGTCAATGTTGGTTGGGAACTATTGTGAACTAAAGACATAGTTCAAGAAACTATTCCTCTGGAGGAACTAGAACTAAGGAACTAGTTCTAGTTCCTCCAGAAATGGGTTTAAAAATTAGGTTTTGATTAAAAATATGATGAGCATAATAATCCTGCTGTCGGATGCTGTACTACTGTATTTTTGCTCTGACTTAGTGCCATCAATATGGTTTTCGTAATTTCAATTGGAAATACAAATTATTATTGAACAAATTTTTGAGTACTTTTGTAACAATAAAAAAAAAGTTTTTGACACAAGCTACCATAGAATTAAATAAATACGGACAGTAGTAAGAAAATGTGTTCTTTTTTTATAAATTGGATTAGGATCGAAAGAAATCAACAGAAGTCCTTTGTTTTAAATTTGTCGACGTTTCGCAAAATTTATTTGCATCTTCAGGACACTACAAAGTTAAGAGAGCAAAAATACAATCAAATAAAAGTTTTTCCAAAAATTCAACAAACAACTTAAAATACATATCAGTGGAATTCCACACATATACAATTGGTAAAACTACCCTAATGTTAACAATTAAATAAAATATATGTATATGTTACTCACATTTAAATCTGGACTTTCTTAGTCATATCCATTAATACACGGATGGTATAGAGGGGAGTGGTATATATCCCTTTTTTCCTTTTAAAACACATAACACACTTACATAAAAAAAACATATAACACAATCATGATAGAGAAATATCACGAAAATCTTTTCCTTTCACAGACAAGCAGTGCAGATGTACCTACGTTGACCGTATACAGAGAGCAACTAATTCTAGTTGATAAAATACTAATATAATTTTTACCTGGAGATAAAGAACAGTTGAAAAAAGAAACATATAAAAATATTATTTGGATTTAAACCATTATTTTGAAGTTATATTATTTAATTTTTGAAAGAATATTAAAATATGCTGTACTCAGGTTTTCTACGTCTGTTCTTTTATTAACGCAATTTTTGTTTTTTTGGATTTCTATCATCTCTGCAAATAATCTTTTCTTATAATTAGATTGTGTTTGTAAAATAGTGGTATTGTCAAAATCGAAGTTATGGCCTGTCTCTATTTTGTGTTCTACTAATGCGGTAGGATTAGATTTCAAAAGAAAGTTCCTTTGATCATTTTTATGTTCATTCAATCTTTGTTTTAAATATCTACCGGTCTGCCCAACATAGCTTTTAGGACATTGAGTACAAGGAATGTTATATATTATGCCGGATTTCAGTTCTTTTTTATTCTTTGATTTTGTTTTTGAAAAGAACCGTCTCTTTATGGTGTTATGACTCCTTGTTGTAATTTTTATTTTTTCCTGTTTTTTTGTAGTATGACCCTTAAATGTGTTTTTAATTTGTTCTGACAGACAGTCGATATAAGGTATTTTACAATAAACTTCTCTATCATTTTGGTTAGTAGATTTTACAACGGTTTTCTTGTTAAGAATTTTTTTAATCATAGATATTGGATAATTATTTTTAATCAACATGCTTTCGATATATTTTAAATTTTTATTATGAAAATTAATTGATGATAGTGATGTAGCTCTGATTTTCAGGTTATTAATAACATTAATTTTTTGTTTCAAAGAATGTTCGGAGGAATAATTGAGAAATCTCTCAGAGAATGTCGGCTTGTGATACCAATCTGTCTCTATTAATTGATTGTGTCTAATTAGTCTCACGTCAAGGAATGCTATGCTGTTGTTTATTTCTTTCTCCAATGTAAATTGTAGTTTAGGGTGATAACAATTAAATATGTCTAATATACTTTGTTCTTGATTAATAGGAATTGAAGTTATAATATCATCAACATAACGTTTAAAAAACGGCAATTGAAAAGGAAGTTTTTTAATACATTGATCCTGTAAATCCTGCATAACTAAATCAGAACAAATCGGTGATAAACAATTACCCATTCCCAGTCCATATATCTGTTGATAAAACTCATCTTGGTATTGAAAGTAGTTGTTATCAAAAATAAATGTTAACAGTTCAACAAATCTATGTAAGGGAATTTTTATTTCATTTTCTATAAGATGCCATTTCTTATTAACTATATTAATTACTATATCTGTAGGAATGTTAGTAAAAAGTGATATAACGTCCAAAGATATGAGTTGATAATCTTTAGGTAATTTAATGCTTTTTATATCATTAACAAATTCAAATGAATTTCGGACATAACTGTCGTTCTTGACAAACATACCATTCAAAAGAGATGCTAAAAAACCTGTGATATTTCTCTATACATAATTGTGTTATATGTTTTTTTTTTATGTAAGTGTGTTATGTGTTTTAAAAGGAAAAAAGGGATATATACCACTCCCCTCTATACCATCCGTGTATTAATGGATATGACTAAGAAAGTCCAGATTTAAATGTGAGTAACATATACATATATTTTATTTAATTGTTAACATTAGGGTAGTTTTACCAATTGTATATGTGTGGAATTCCACTGATATGTATTTTAGGTTGTTTGTTGAATTTTTGAAAAAAAAAACTTTTATTTGATTGTATTTTTGCTCTCTTAACTTTGTAGTGTCCTGAAGATGCAAATAAATTTTGCGAAACGTCGACAAATTTAAAACAAAGGACTTCTGTTGATTTCTTTCGATCCTAATCCAATTTATAAAAAAAGAACACATTATATATTATTGGATCGACAACAATAAAAATTATAGTAGTAAGAAATTCTCAACAAATAGCCACTGCTTTACTATCTACTTGAACCAAGACAAATTAAACAACAGATTTTCACTTACTTCGTTAATAGCCTGCGACAGAAAATTATATGTATTTACGAGATATCTTTGATACAAATGAAGGGAAGCTGTGTGTATAACAGAAAGGAAAAGGTGTATCAGTTCTTGGTTATTTTTATAACATTATTTAATATGTTTCGACTTTTACTGCTGGAATATTAATCACGAGTTTTCATACTTTGTTTTCGTTTACTTAATCCTCAATGACATAAGCTGTTCTAGTTCCTACAAAAATCGTGCCAATTCTTAATTAAACATGAAATTTTTGTACCAATTAAATAAATTTAATTTTATTATAATATTTTATGCGTTCCATAGCTGTCTTAGCTTTTAATCTGATATTTTAATTATGTATATTTTTTAAAATTATACCGGGTGCGTCTCAAAAGTGGCTCACCCCTGTAACTTTTTTATTTTTGCAGTTAAAATAATAGTTAATAAAAAAAATCGTTAACCGCGTAAAAGGCTTTCTCCAGTAAGTATGATCTCAAGGCTCTGCGAAATGCAGGAAAGGATGAAATGGAATTAATTTCAGATGGCAGATGATTGTGCATTTTTTTTGCATTGTACAATATGGAACTCTTTACTAACTCAGAGTGAGGGGTTGGCAGATACATGTTATGCTCTGCGTTCCTAATTGGATAGCCATGAACTGGCTCTAGAGAAATACTCGATACGTGCTTGCGAACTAGGCAGACGGATTCGAGTATGAATAGGGAAGGAAGAGTTAATATTTTATATCTTTTAAACAAGTCCCGGCAGTGAGCACAACTGGTTAGCCTCAGTGAATATCGCACAGCTCTCTTTTGTAATTTGAAGATACGCTCAAATTGAGTCGCACAACACGCACCCCAGAATGGAAGTGCGTATCGGAGATGCGACTCATAAAGGGCATAATAGACTGTCCTAGATGTTGACAAATTAAGCACATTAGCAACTGATCTAAGTGCGAAACAGGCAGAACTTAATTTTTTAGCTAAAGCATCGATGTGCAAATCCCATTTTAAATAGTTGTCCACAACAAGGCCTAAAAATTTCACAGAATCAACGACGTCAATGGTGGTATTATCAAGTTGAAAAGGTAGCAACGTACTTTTATATGATAAGACTTTAGTTTTAGAGACGTTGAGACACAGATAATTAGAATCGCACCATGTTTTTATGTTGATTAAGTCACTGGAAATGGTTCTATGAAGTGCCGTGGTGTCCGGGCTGCTCCATGTGAAACAAGTATCATCCGCGAAGAGACAGATTTTACCACTGATGTCCAGACTAGCAATATCGTTGATAAACAACAGAAACAAAATAGGACCTAGCACTGAGCCCTGAGGTACTCCGCATTCTATTGGCTTGCAAGAAGACACAGTCTTATCAACCCTCACACGCTGGTTTCTGTTGTTAAGGTAGGACTTAAACCATTCAAGAGGCGTTCCCCTGTAACTTTTTTATTTTTGCAGTTAAAAAGACGAGATTTGGTATGTTAGTATATGACATAAATTAGGATTGATTGACGAATTCAATTATTTTCAGTCACTTCCTGTTTCACCGGAAATGACTACAACTTTTGATTTTTAAATGGCACCCTCGGTATTTTTTTACTTTGTTCGATAGAAAATTACACTCTGAATAGAATGACATATCAAACAGGAAGTGACCAAAAACAACTGAATACGTCAATCAATCCTAATTTATGTCATATACTAACATACCAAATCTCATTTTTTTACCTGAAAAAATAAAAAAGTTATAGGGGTGAGCCACTTTTGAGACGCACCCGGTATAATTAATTTTTTAATATTATTAATAATTTTCGATCTCTTTTTGCTTTATATAATCTATAGTAAGTTTAAATATTTTTTTCTTTGGTGTCCCGCTTGATATATTCACAGCTTCTTCAGTACCAGCTGGTCTTATTCGCTAGTTTTTGAGAATTTGCGTATCATATTTTTGTACACCTTGTGCGCCTATTTTTGTACACACGCCAACAGTCATAGCACTAGTCTGGATCATTTTTTTAATCAAAAGTTTCAATGGTACTCGTCTTGTAAATTAGCAGGCTGGTTACGAATATACTGTATTATGCAGAAAAAAAATCGTGGGTGTTTGTGAAGGCTTGAAAGGCAACTTTTTTGGTGAGGTTTTGCGACTTTATTGTTGCTTCTTCAGGCACTATAGGAGAAGCAGTTTTTTCGTAGCAGTGACCGAAAACAATATTGAATACGTCAATCAATCCTAATTTATGTCATATACTAACATACTAAACCTCTATTTTTTATCTGAAAAAATAAAAAAGTTAAAGGGGGTCACTTTTGAAACGTACCCAGTATATTTTTGAACTATAAATAATTGTCTTGTTTGATGACTAATATTAATTGGAACTAATTAATTATGGACCCAGAGTAATAAGTCTCTATTTTTAAATACTATCAAAAATATTAATCAGTAATATGCAATTAAAAATTTGTTTTTTGCTATAAACAAAAAAATGCAAAAATAGCATAGTTGATGCATCCAAAAACAATCTGTGTGGCGATACCTAATTTTGATAAAAGTAATGCTTAATGCCAACTATTTCTAAACAACGAACGGTTTGAAAATTAAAACAGAACCCTACATTATTAGTTCTGCTTGAATAGAACTTGCTCAATTTTGATTATCATTCTACCTCGAATAAATTACCAATTAGTGTTAATTCTATATTTTACGTTTTTTGTTAAAATAGCAATTTTCGACCAAATAATAATAAAATATCAACTATATGCAATTCCTTGCAAAAATTTAATGTCTAGTTTGTTAACTGGGATATTTTAAAAACGATATTTTTTGAAATAAATTACTTAATTTCGCATATACCATTCTAATAAGATTTTTGGGGAAACTGTCCACGAACCGTTAAAAATCCATAAAGGATTCGATTTACAATTTTACCGTGTTGTACAGTTTTGCAAAAGGTTTCATTAAAACTGTTAAAAAGTGGCCGTCAGTCTGTCCCACGCTCTAGTTAGTACAGCAAGTTAAATACAGGCGAGGAAAAATTGAATGAAAACGAAATGACCTGGACCGAGAGATATATAATTTATACCTTACCATATTGATTAAAAACTTTCGATATATGAGTATACGAGAACACTAAAGAAACGAATTTCGAAACGAAAAGGAAGTTCTGTTTTATAAATATAACTGGAATTCACGTGAATAGTGAAATATAATAATATGAGGCGTCAAGTTGCAAAACCGCCTTACCCATTTAAAAAAAAATGGCCTAATGACATATATTAATAGTGGACCCTGAAATCTACATAAACATAATCCCAAACCGCAGCAAAAGTCGCCTATTATATAAAATTTACTACAAATTACGTTACGGCAGTAAAATCCGTCTTATCCATTTATATTTGCTTTTTATTGTCATTTTTTTTACAAATCCCGCATTTGTTCATAAAGCTTTTTACACAAGAATCATATTACTACTGACGTCTTTTCAAATTCTTACTTATTTTTTATAAAATAGTATATTTAATAAATCAAGTTAGGATGCAAATACCGTATGATCGAAAAAAAACGGCATCCGGTTGGCTAGGAAATGACGATGGCTGACATTTCCCATAAAAATTTACATTACAATTGAGGGTTGGAACCTTTGGTGTTACACAGCAAAATAAAAACACTAAATCACCACAATACACCAAAACACTTTTACTTTTACACTGGACGCGCGTTTCGCTAACCATGTTAGCATCATCAGCGGATGATTATAAACTAAAGTACAATCTACAAGTTGAGCGTTTCTATACTCGCTCAGTGGGCACCGAGTGGGCGTGGCAAAATCTAGCCAACCGAGTCAGAGCCCACTGAGCGTAACAGTTAGATTTCCGTCACTAGAGTAGTAGGAACAAAGAACTTGAAGGAATTGGACCGTTGTCTTTGTTCATACTATCTTTGCATTTATTAATTCTGATGCTTTCATATGCATCTAATTGCCTGTAATTTGAGACTTGTTTAATTAATTTTAAATTATTAAGATCTATACAATGTTCATTATCAACGGCAACTCAAGATTTATCCGGTCTACCATATTTATCTGAGCTAAATGTTCTTTAAATCTAATTAATATTGATCTTCTAGTTTGCCCAACATATTTCTGATTACAATCTTTACAAGAAATTTCATAAATACCCGACCTTTCTAGTGGAGGTGTTTTATCTTTTGGATTACCTAATAATTGTTGTAATTTATTATTAGCACTATACACAAGTTTATAATTGACATTCTTAAAAATTCCTTTTAGACCACGGGATAACTCTCTATCAAACGGTATCGAAAAATATTTAGACGTATCTTTCCCCACTTGAAAAGTCGAACTTTCAGAAATCATTAACCTATACCTACGTTTTCTAATTAATTTATCAACTAATGAAGGAGAATATCCATTACACTCAGCTACATTCCTAATATAATCTCTTTCTATTTCATATCTTTCGTTGGAAAGTGGGAAACTAAGTAATATATGAACTAAGAAATTTAAACTAGCCATTTTATGTTCAACACTATGATGTGATTCATTAGGAATATATCTGCGTGTGGTCGTATTTTTCCTATAGATATCAAATTCCAGGCAATTATTAGTATTTCTAATAACTAATACATCTAGAAATGGTAATCTATCGTTGTTCTCAATTTCATGCGTAAATTTAATGGAAGGAAAACGATTATTTAACTTAGAAATAAAATTATCTATGGTGTCTGAATGTGTGTCAAAAACAGCAAAAATATCATCCACATACCTAAACCATACTCTTGGAAAATACTCAAACTGATTCTTAGCCTCCACTTCAAACCTGCTCATGAATAAATTAGCCAAAAATGGAGACAATGGATTATCCATTGCTGTACCTTCCCTGTTCCTCATTTCATAGCCAATATGCATCATACTGTAACAAAACCCACCTTATCCGAATTATTTTTGTTTTTTTGTTTAAAAATTAAATATTAATTTTTATTTCTAGAAAAAGGAGATACAAAACTAAGAGCAAACTATGAACAACCGCAAATAGGGACATATAGAAGATAGAATTCTTCTTGTCAAAGTCTCAATGTTCAAAAATTAAAAATTTAAACTTAAAACCATCAATAACTTTAAAAAATGACTCTTTAAAGAGTCATTTTTTAAAGTTATTATTGCGATCTTGTGAATTTAATTTAAATTTTATGATGAGAGAGATAATTATGGAAAAATAACGTTAAAAACTTAAACAGCGTCCAAAACTTTTCCAGTGGCGAAAAACTTTTTTCAAGAAAATTTTATCTGTATCACTGTGGACGTGGACATACATAGACAGAATATTTCAGTCCATTTATGTATGTCAATATTATCTTAATTAACAGCGGTAATCTTTGTTTTCGTTACATAAACAGTTAAATAGACCGTTCTCGTTGAAATTGACTGTTGAATGTAAACAATGCGAATATTTAAACGGCAGTCTCGGATCTAGTTAGCCTGTCGTTTACACAATGGCGGCATATATGCGAGAGAGAATACATTAAATAATTTAATTACTTAACGCCAACAATTACTCAAGGGGCTCCGATATGAAGAAACGAAAAATGGGCGTGAAGTAAAAGTATTTTTTTCTTTACAGGAATTTATTTTTCTTTCGTTTTGATTCGTCTCTCTTTAAATATGATTGTGATATTAACCCACATATTTGTTGAAGTGCTAATTGATCTAGAATATTTATATTTTAAAGGTTTGAATAATTAGTGTTGATATTAATATTTCAGTTTAGATTGGGTTGTCTATTAAATATATAATATGTTACGTAAGTTAGGGTCATTAGGAAGATTTATTTATTATTAAATAATCATTAGGAGGCTTGTTTAGTACCTTATAATATACTATTCGATATGCAGTGTGTCTCTGCCGAGGCTAATTAAGAAGATTTATTCATTATTGAATAATCATTAAGGCGCGATTCTTGGAGTCAAGTGAATTGATCAAGTCACAGAAATTCTTCTTCTTTCTTCTTTCTTCTTCTTTCTCAGCCTGGTTCCATCCTGTGTTGGATATAGGCCTCTTCGAGGTTTTTCCATGCTTCGCGATCTCTAGCCAATCTTATCCATTGTCTTCCCGCCACTGCCCTGACGTCATCGACCCATCTCTTTTTTGGTCGGCCCACACTTCTTGTTGTTCTCCTAGGTCTCCATAGGATTACTTTTTGGGGCCATCGGTCTGGATCCTGTCTTGCCACATGTCCTATCCATTGCCACTTCAGACTTGCCACTCTCTTAACGACATCTATTAATTTTGTTTTTTGACGTATGTGGGTATTCCGTATTTTTTCCCTAATGGTGACTCCCAACATGATTCTTTCCATGGCTCTTTGTGCTACTCGTAGTTGTTCTGCTGTTTTTCGAATAATTGCCATTTTAGGTTCATGGGCACCTTTTTATCCTTGAAAATATCGCTCATATTTCCAAATGCTACCCATTCCAAATGGATCCTGCGTTTGATCTCCGTATTTTGGTTTTCCTTGCCCAGCTTGATTTTATGACCTAAATATATATAATGGTCTACGTTTTCAATAATAACGTTGTCCACGGTATGTTATGGATATTGTTGCTCATTATCTTGGTCTTCTTCAAGTTCATTTTAAGGCCAATTTTCTGGGATTGGTCATTTAGCTCATTTAGCATGGTGCTTAGTTCTTGAATGTTGGTGCTCAGCAAGACAATATCGTCTGCGAACCTCAGATGGCTAAGGTGTACCCCATCGATGTTTAGACCTCTATTTTCCCATTCTAATTTCTTGAAGACATTTTCCAGTGCCAGTGTAAATAACTTGGGAGAGATGGTATCTCCTTGTCTCACGCCCTTGCCGAGTAGTATTTTTTCTGTTTTGAGGTCATCATCTAATTTAACTTGGAAGGTTGCACTATCATAGATATTTTTAATAATGGAATAATATCTGGAATCAATTCTCGCGTCCTCCATTGCAGCTAGAAATGACCAGGTTTCGATGCTGTCAAAGGCTTTTTGGTAGTCTACAAAGGCCAAATGTAGAGGTATATTGTATTCTGTTGTTTTTTCAATGACTATTTTAATTGTTTGTAGATGATCGATGGTACTAAAACCTTTTCGAAAGCCTGCCTGTTCTATTGGCTGATAGGAATCTAGTTTCGTAGACAGTCGGTTGTTGATAATCCTAGTGAAGGGCTTGTATAGATGCGAGAGAAGACTTATTGGTCTATAATTCTCTATATTTGTAAAATCTCCTTTTTTGTATAATAGCACAACTTCTGCGCTTTTCCATGCGTCCGGGATTCTACCCTCCATCAGACATTTATTTAACAATACCTCAACGGCATCCACTAATGGTTTTCCGCCCATCTTCAGCATTTCAGGTGTAATACGATCTTCTCCTGGGCTTTTGCCATTTTTTATTTGTTGAAGTGCGTATTTAATTTCTGTGGTTGATATTTCTGGCATATCTTCTGATCCTACGTTTATTTATATAATATAACGTAGGAACGTCGTATTATTTATATAACGTAGGAACGTAGGATCACAGAAATTCAACTGACTTGAAATCATATTCCGGGTTTACACATTATTTCTAGTGATGTAAAGGGTAATATTACCGGTAATTTTGGTAATATTACGTATTATAACTGCAAGATCGGTAACATTGGAAATCTTTTTCCGGCTCTACTCTTTTCCTTTTTTTTGGTTAAACAAGATGAGACTGCTTTGTTTCTTGTCTAAAAAGCTTTTTGGACATTAAACACTCATTAAAAAGCTTAGCAGATGATGATAGCTCAAATATTTCTGATGTTCTTTCACCAAACACATAATAGACCGAGAGCTGGCTACATAAAAAATATTATCATCGTTACATGTCTAATTTTTCTTGTGAAGTCTCCTTATGTGTAGCCATTATGAAATAGTCATGTCTGCCAACGCGATCCCGGGGTTAAGGCGGGGGCGGCCAATCGAAAGGGTGAAATTTTGACACTAAAAATATTATATGGTACACGAGTTATAATTGCCAAAGATCTTTTATTTATTATTTAGAAACGTCGAAAATTGTTGGCAGACATTTTTCTCGTGGCTAAAATGCCGGCAGACAACGCGAAAGAGGCATGAAATTTTAACAAAAAAAAAATAATCGCATACATGCATGCCGATTGATGGAATGTCATATTTATTTACTTAAAAAGCCGTATGCAAAAGGGCAGATGAAAAAAATCGTGGCTCAATCAGCTGTAGACAGTTATCAAAAGCGCGATATTACTCTACAGGGTGTGAGTCTTGGATAAGTGCAAATATTAAGGGAAATATATTCAAGGCTGGTATCTCGACAAAAGAAATATATAATGGCTACACATAAGGAGAATTTTTTTTTTTAGAATTTAGAATGAGTGGGAGGGGGGTTAATCACTTCGACCTTACAGATCCATTGTGTCCCCCTTTCTTGAATCATAACTCATCATACAGTCCCAGGGCTTTGACAAAAGCCAGTATCTGGGACGGTTTTATAGAGGGTAGTTCTCCATCTCCAATATCAGTCGTACCAAAATTCATGGCACGAATGGTTGTCGTCTCGGCGCACTCAGTGATGAGGTGTACTGGTGTTTCCCATCTTCCCCACAGAATCTGCATTCGCCGTTTCTTCTTAGTTTCAATCTACTGAGGTGTTCATTGAGGAGACAGTGTCCTGTTAAAAACCCGTGACAATCCGAAGATTGTTCTTACTCAGACCCAGGAAGATCTGTGATTTTTCTTGATCATAAGCCCTCAGAAACTTCTTCGAGTGTCTTAGACCATTGCAAGATTTCCATTCCAGGTTGCGGATGGAATCTTCCAAGTTCTTGAGTTCCGCCTTGAGTTGGTTACCACTTGGAAAGCAGAACGGTTCTGGTCCAGTTTACACATAAGGAGACTTCACAAGAAAAATTAGCCATGTAACGATGATAAGGTTTTTTATGTAGCCAGCTTTTAGATTATAAGCCCTCTGCTTCGAAACGAATTTTGGCTACAAACACAAGCAACTTATGACTTGTTCAAGCCAAAAAAACTAGACGCAAAAGAAGAATATATGGGTCATAAACATTAAATATATACTAAAGTTACTGTTTTTTTTTCAGGTTGCTGGCAAAGCGGCCCCCTACTACATGGGCTCCACGTCCAACTTACAACGCGGAGCCCCTTTTCTACGGACGTACTCCCCCGCAGTGTCCAATCTTCCAGCGGACAGGATGAAACCGCTCCCTACAGGTCAGTCGACTAGTCCCTCATATCCCTATCATGTCCTTACGTAGTTATTGATTATAATTCTTATTATTATTATTACGTTTCGTTTTGTCCTCATCGAAATGGTAATGTCGTTGCGTAATTCAGTATACAGTGGGTGTCAGAAACTATTTGAAGTCAAAAAATTGCAGTATTTCAGAGTACCTTGCTACTCCCAAGGCGTTAAACGCTATATATGGCAGCTATTATTATAAATGAAACATTAAATAAATAAAAAACATTTTATATGGAATTAGATCATTTATTTTATCTTACTGTATAACCGTTATTTCAATTGAAATTTATAGTATATGGAATTATCTCTTTCAATTCTTTTTATCTACTTTTGTTCAATTGAAGAAAATTGCAGAAAGTCAATATACTTTTTCCAAGCTCTATGTGTATACTTCATTAGAGTCCATCGACGACTTTTGGCATATCCGAAATTAAATTTTGAAATCGTTCCAAGATTTTACTGCTATCGTCGGATTTCGTTGCAAAACTTTTCGAATAGTTTCTGGCATTTCACGATATCTCTTTCGAATGCGGAATGGCGAATATCTATCAAGCATGAACTCTATCAGGAGCGATACTATGCAAGCCGTTTTACTTTAATTTTTGTAATATTTTGAAAATTACTGATATTTAATATTTGTATATTTTTTTAAAATACTTTGTTGCCAACTTTATCTGTATCTAACCAAACAACGATTTAAAAATTATTATGTTAGATGTAATTTTGAACTAAACATTACATCTATGGAAGGGCTTAAATTTTTCCAAAATACCTACATATTTTTTTTTAAATTTCTAAATCCTTGGCGACCGTTAATTTAACCAAAAATTGATGTACGACTTTCTCTTATGACTTGTAAATCTCTATCCCATAAAAAACAGTGGCGGAGAGAAATTAAACTCAATTAAATTAGAACTAAATTAATAATTAATATATATACATCATTACATAAATTTCAACCTCAATCAACCTTTCAAATAAAATTAATATAGGCTATCTCCCCATATTATCTTTACAAAAGGAAAAACTTAAATTGAACAAAAAACTTCTAGTTTGCTTCAATTAACAATACCATTTTTTGATTTTTATTTTCTAATATTTATCTATAGCACCATTACAACCGGAGGAATAAAATTAATCAGTTATATCTTTTGATATTTTCAGGTTGTCCTTAGTTTGTCTTGTATAAATTTATCTCATCTTAGCTTTCATAGTATAGCTCCTGAAAGTTATAGGAATGCTGCTTCTTCCTGTTTTACTTTGGATAATGTATTTTGTTTGAAAAGTTTCAGTTTTTCATGTACCTACAACGGAAAAAATGCGGTCAGTTTGTATTATGCAGGGTGTTTGAAAAAACGTCTCTCGTTAGGAGTTTTCTCACGTTTTATTTTTCATATCAACATAGTTCCGATTCTGCTTTGTTTCGTAGCTACAAGTTGTCAAAAACTTAATATTTTTATCTTTCGATTTATGATAATTTTCTCTCAAGTACTTTTAGTGATTCGGACCTATGTTGATATGAAAAATAAATCTTATTTTTACGTAAGGAATCTCCCCACGAGACATGGCACATGTTTTCTGAAACACCCTGTATAACATAATTAATTAAAATAAGATTCATAAAAAAATAATTAAAGAAAACAGAGATCATTAATCTGAACCTTTCACTGGTTGCACCAATGACTTTTTATTAATTTTTAATGAGCATATTTGGACGAGTGACGAATATTTCCGAAATGCAAATTTTGAAAAAACATTTTGTAATCCTAAATTACTTTCTCCCCAAATATAAGTGATAAATTATGTAAAGGATATGGTAATGATCTCACGTATAATCTTATTTATTGGTTTACAAATTTGAAAATCTTCACACGTAGCTGATGTGATATAAATGGTAATAAGGATCATAAAATGAAGTCAAAATTTTATATAATGGATTTAATATCTCATGGGTAAATCAAAATTTATAAATAAATTTATACAGGGTGTTTCGAAAAACATGTGCCATCTCTCGTGGAGAGATTCCTCTCATAAAAGTAAGATATTTGTTTGTTGTTCTCCAACAATTGAACAACAAGATCTAATACTTATAAGAGGGAAAGAAAATTAAGTGCTGCACAAAATACAAATATTTGGGTATGCAAATCACAAATAATGTAAGTTTTACGTAAGGAATCTCCCCTCGAGAGATGACACATATTTTTGAAACACCCTGTATATTGTACTACATTACTTTTTATTTATGATAAAATATTTATTTCACTTTTTTTTAAACAGAACGCGTTATAATAATCTCGGAACATACTTTAGGCAAAAAAATAGTTTCTTAAGTAAAAAATGCTAATAAAAAAATTGATCCCCTTTGTGGCGTTTCCCCAAGGTGCTCCCCCGAAACCGCAGCGCGCATACAGTGGCGTAGGGAGCGGCCGCAACTCGGCTGACGGCCCCCCCAGACCCCCGGACCGGTTCGCCCCCTTCCAAAGGCCCGCCAACCCCCTTTACGTGCCAGGTGGGTCCCGACCACCGCAATCTAACAGTTTCCTGTATCCTATTTCTTGGAGAACTAACTGGAACGACAAGTTTGACAACAGAGAAATTGTATATGCTGTCGTTTCGGGGTATAGTTCTCTTTCTCGTTCCTTTCATGTAATTACGCAGAAAAAAATACGTAAAGAGGTACACTAAGAAAAATAATTTTATTCCACCACTTTCTAAAGTATAAAACAGTTTTTCCTAATTTTTTTAAATGGAACCGCTAAAAATTCTAAAATACTTTAAATACAAAAATTTTCATTTTTTGATTCTCCATCTAACAAAGATTTTAATTCTCCATCTAACATACAGGGTTCTATTAAAAAAAAACTAAGAAAAATTATTTGACATTTTAGAAAGTTTGGCATAGAATTTTGAACACTCTTGAACACACTGGTTTAAGATTACAATATTTATAGCAAAGTAAGTACAGACCAACATTAGTAAATACCTAGTGTAGTTTTGATTTCAGGACATTTCTTGTATTTTTAATATATATTTTTTTAAAAAGTTGATTTTTTTATATATTTCATATCAATTAATCTTTTTGAGCCACTCTGTAGAAGTTAAATTATTTTCTTAAAATACATCCTAATACATACTTTAGGTTTGCACTTATTCAAATTCTTAAGTTTTTTATTATAGGAGCTACAGATGCCCGACGCATTGTTGCCGGACGCGTATAAAGTATAGTAGGAAAAACTTTGAACCGTGGCAACCCCTGTTTGTGGCAACTTTTTGATTGGCACCCTGTTAAAAGTGAATTCATAAAACTCTATTCATAAATAGACGTAAATATTAGGTTTTGATTAAAATATGATGAGCGTGATAATCCTGCAGCCGGATTAATCAACAAATCTTGTATAAATCAACACCATGTCATGTAAATTATAAAAAGGCATCAAATGGACATGTTTGTCGTTTGTGAGTTGATATATCGATTTGGCAATTTTTATGATTTATTAACACTTTGATGATTTTTTCATCATTCACATTGCAAAAAACAATGACGGTAACTTCTTAAGATAATATACTTTATTGGTTTTTTAATGTTTCTTTTTAATATTGTACTTTAATGTTTCTATTATTTAATTTTCTTGTATCTATGTGAAAATGACAAGTTATACATATTCATTCACTTATACTTTTTGGAAACTATATTCTTTAAAAGTAGCGAACCTACTACTACTAACTACTTTACAGAAATTTAAATTTTTTAAGGGTTAAAAAATACATTCCTTAGTATATTTTTTTCTGTGTATACTACCTATCCTTTACCCCTCAAATGTTTAAACAAATATTTAATACATATGTAAATATTTTTAAAATTTATTAAACAAGTTTTTAAGCGTTTTTTTTTATTTTTTTTATTGAGCTAGGAGGCTGCGTTTTGTGTCCATTTTTTTGTGAAATTGATTTATTGAATAAATTTATATTTTCAATAGATATTGATCACACATTATTACTTTTTGTCTCGACTTCCGCACCTCATAATACATATTTTTGTGATTTGTCATTTATTTTTGAATCGTGGCCAAACTAACCCGTACAAAGTGTCTAATGTCATCTGAAATTTGATAGTTCATATTGTTTTTAGACATGTATATACATTGAGACACTCTGTACTTCAATTTTTAACATAGTATGCTCCCCTTAAATCCTAAATAATCCCCAGTAGTTTGTAGTTTTAGTGCAGAAATGCAGTAGAAGTAGTTTGAAAAGAACTATTGCAGCAATTGTACATAAATCATAATCAATGATGTCGTGAATATTTTTGCAATAGTTGTATCGACTGTTTATCGTATTTAATATTTATTATGTGTATAATTGAACTAGACGGATATATGTCATCACCTGAACGAAGCTCAAGATATGAAGATCCATATTATAGTCAGTACGGTACGAGGTCTGGATCAATAACGCCAGTAATAGATGAAGAGATAAGGTAAGATTTGTGTATAAATCTTCGAATAAAAAGATTAAGGAATTAAGAAGGCCCTAGAATAGTCGACTTAGTTAATTTTAAGTGAATTTCATAAATTATCCGTTTAGGTTATTCCATTATTTCCCCCGATTTTTGACCGAGATCCACCGCACGCTACACAATCAACTATTTTACAGTCTTTTTTAATAAATCGCAATAGTGTCACTGTTCATTTAAGTTCTGCCACAATTTCCTTCGTGATTTACTACCTTTAAATAACTAACAGTAGTAAAATAAATAATAAATAACATAAAATAAGCTCAGTAAAGACTGACAAATCCCCAAAATTTTATATCAAATTCAAATGTGTCAAATGAATCGTCAAACAGAATCATCAAGGATTCCCACCCTAGGGCCCTTTGGATATGGATAGCATTATAGTCCTTCCTTAATATTTTTATTCGAAAGTAAAAATATACCGTATGATCGAATAAAAACGGCGTCAAGGATGGCTATGAAATGAAGATCGCTGTCATTTTATATGTAAAATTATATGGGAAATGTCATCGATCGTCATTTCCAATCCAACTGGACGCCGTTTTTTTTTCGATCATATGGTACTATTTGGTAGTAGTCGAAATAGACATAATGCCTCTACTTCGCAGGTAAAATTACTAAAGACCAATTAATTAAATATTACTAAATAATAAATCGATCGTATCTATACGACATAAATTTTTTATTACTCCAAAAGTACTAAATGAAATTTCCTACGAAGAAATTCGACGTTTTTATTGACACAGTCAATAATAATTCAGTTTTATATAACGTGCGCCATGGATAACATATGGTCCCATGCATAATGTGTGTAAATAATCTAGCGGAAATAATAAACGGTATCATAAAAAGTAAATAAATCCATTTTGCAAAACGGAACGCATAAAATAGAAACTTTAAATAAAACGATTTAACGAGTATAAATTTGTTAAGTAGGGTTGAATGTGAAGTAAGAATTAATGATGAATTAAATAATTTTCAGTGATACGGAACTTTTAGACGACTCTTACTCTTTGTACGGTGTCAAAGTACCACCCGGAGCACCACCTAGGACACCAAGAACGGGATTTCCGACGCCTGGAGCAGTACCTTATGATGCAACGAGGTAAATATTTGTATTACATGATATTAGCATGCGATCTTTTATTTTGAAATTAAAATCTTACAGTGACCAAGATTTCACATTATGACGGTTAATTTATAAAAGGCAACTCATTTAACTTTTTGGAGCATAATGTAGTTTTATATGGTATTACCAAAAGTATTACAACAGCCTATTTACATTTACGCAGCTAGTCAACTCACGATCATTTACACAGTCGATCGACTAAAAATTGGATGTCAGCACCTAACCCATAGATAAATGAAACAAGTTTAGATGGGAAAGTCACCATTAGGACAATGTAAACACTATTTGGCGCTATTCTTGCAACGGTCGCGACCCAAAGCTTTTGAAAATTTCGGAGCAGTTCGGCTTTTTCCGGAATTATATCGCCAAATATTATTTGTCTCTTCAATGAACACCTCAGTAGATTGAAGCTAAGAAACAATTGGCGAATGCAGATTCTGTGAGGAAAATGGGTGCATGGGACAACCATTCGTGCCATAAATTTTGGTACTACTGATATCAGAGATGGAGAACTAACCTGTATAAAGACAGTCTCAAATACTGGCTAAGGGAAACACAATAGATCTATAAGGTCGTCAATCTACAATCCACTTTGAATAACATATCCAGTATATTATTACTGCTGACTTATTAATTCTGTTGTTCTTATATTCACTGATTTTTTTCTAGGTTACGTGTTGAAAATATGGAACGTCAACTGGCCAACCTCACCGGATTGGTCCAGAAAGCCTTAACACAGCCGGCAACGTTGCAAGTTCCTACCAGAGACGGATACAGAGGTAATTTTCTTAAACAATACAATATAACAACATAGAGATCATGTTTATTCATGTTTATGTGTGCCTTGTATTTGTATTCATGCACTGGGAAAGACACAAAACGATGTGTGATTTTTTAGCGAATTTTTAGATGCTAGTTATCGGTGAATGTTTAGACAAAATAGCGAATTTTTTGATAAATTTCAGTTTCTTATAATTTTCCATCGCCATAAATTATTTTTTTTGTCTGGAACAATAATTATTAGTACTTATTCATATTTCCAATTGGAAATTAGAGAAAGATCAACAACATATTTAAAATAGTTTTGAAATTGAATATGTTTTAGAATTATTTTTCATCAAAGAACATTTTGCTATTTTAATGTTTTCTATTAATTAAATCTTTAAAACACTTTAAAAGCAAATAAAAATATGACAATTTTTAACATGTTTATTATTGTTTATATCGACATACCTACTATAAATTTTCAAATGTTTATTTTATCATTTTCACCAAAATAAATATTAAAGTTTTCTCTAAAATAAGAAACTAGTATTATTTATTAAAAATAAAAAAAACTTGAAATATCTTTATTGAAAAAAAAACATCAGATTAATTTAAATATCAATATTTTGAATCAAAACTATGATTCATTGCAAAATATAGATGTTGAATGTTTTAGAAGATATTTTATACAATCCGTAACCACAGGGTCTATTAATGTATTTAGTTAAACCATTTTATTATGATTTCTCCTATTTTCTATACCTAGGTAATTATGGTTTTCCTATTAAGTTCTGTGAGATTCCTTCAGGGCAAAATAAAGTGCAACATTTTAAATCTGTTATAATAAAATTAAAATTCTAGTCATTGTTTATGAAAATACATCTACTTATACAGGATGTCCAATTATTCCGGCCACATATAACTACTAAGTTTGTTGGAATCAAAATATGTTAATTAGTCTTAATATTCGCATACCTCTATATAAATAATATCGTATACCTCTATATAAATAATATAATGTTTTGTCTGTCAGTTACAAGAAATTACACATTCAATTGTTAAGGGTAGAATACTTATTGCATACTTTTTGATCAATCTTTTTTAAAATACATAATTTTATATTAATTTGTCATAATTTAATTTAAAATACACTCAGATTGTGATATGTATCTACTAAATATAATTAATAGACACTGTGTGAAAACTTTAGTGTTATAATAATTCCGAACATAAAAACCGCATTTAGAGATTCATCCAACGCATATTCACTAAGGTTTTTGATTAAATAAAAATTATCCATATCTCATTATCATTTATCATCATCATTATTGTTGATAGTGTTAATTTAATGCAAGCTTGTGTATATAGTGTTGTTTGTGTTGCTAACATTCACCCTTCATTTGTATCAACAGGAGATGAGTTCGATAAGAACTCCAGTTCGAGTTCAGCGTCTCTGCCAGGTTTGTACTCACTATACTCACTCTTTTTTTTCTATATTTTGAAATATTTCATCCGCTTCTATCGGCAATTTGGTTATTGAGTAGAGTTTTTTCAACAATTTATGTTTTTTACCATATATTTCCATATGTATTTTAGGTAGGTCTAAAAATCTGGTAAATATTTTATTTTTATTATAATCTTAATGATAAAAGACATATTTGTTGAAATTACTAATCATTTGACACAAATCACAAATCATTAAAGCATGTTTTCAAAATTTAAATTGGTTGATATAGGATCCATATTTAAAATGAAAACAATAATTCTATATTATTTAAGAATTAAATTTTACGATGTTCTAAATATCTTTGGATATCAGCTTAAATAAAATTTGTTTTTATTTTTCATTATTTGTAAATGTATTTTAATAAAAAAACTTTTATTTTGGATATAGTTAGAATAAAATTACAAAGATATTTAGAAATAGACGATATATAATCAATGTGTATAAATAAGATATTTCTAGATTCAAAAAAGAAGAATATTAAGTATAGCATTTTCTGATTATTTGTTATTTCTGATTCTGTTTTTGTTATGTAGAAATTACGAACAAATATCTTGAAACTAGAAATATTTTTCTACTTACCACATTGGATTATTTTCTCGAAAATTTAACAAAGTAATATAAAAAGTCACTACACTAAATTAAATACTACTTACTTAATAAAAAACAATTAAAACATCTGCAAAATTATAATAGCAATATAAATTTTTAAAATTACTTTTAAAAAAATTAAACACAAACTATGCTTCTATACGTACTGATATTTTTTTAATATTATATTATTTCTGTTATACAGGGTTTTTCAATATTCCTTGGACATAGGACTGCTACGTATTTTTGGAATAAAATTAAGTGCTTCGTTGTCCGTCAGAGGGCGACAATAAAAAATCAATTAAACCTAAATTTTATGAAGCTTATTTTTAAAAAATTATTTGTGTCCAAATCCCAAAAATCCCAATTTTCAAATAGGTTATTTTGATTCCAAAAATACATAGTAGTTATATGTGCAGGGAATATTGGGACAGCCTGTATATAAAATCAAGGAATATAGAAGTGGCAGTTGTGTTAAAATTATAAAATTTAACAACAATAAAATAATACTAACAGAAAAATTAGATGAACCAATTGGCTATTCCAAATTTGTACTTTTAACACACCATATTTTTGTAATTTTTTTGACAGATGATACGTACCTTCGAACTGACAGCAAAGCGCCCAAATTGGGTAAAAGTGGCTGTCGTAAGTTTCATATTTTTTATATAAGATATTTATTACTATTCTTAGGCATGCCGTTGTATAAATGTATTATTACTTGTATAAAATTTCATTGTTATGTATTTTTTCTTTGTCCTATACCTTTCTAGATGCAGCAAGACTTAACACTCAACACAGACTCAACAAATAAATTATTTATTTTTTAATTATTTAATTTATTATTATATCCCCTCTCTCTAGCATGACTTTATTTTACAATAAATTAGAGCTTTTTAGAACTCGATTATTTGGCTAACAAAATTAAAAAAAAATGAAATATACAGTAATGTATCATAGTAAAGGTGCTTTATATTAATTTCATTAATGCTGCGCACATCCCTTATTATAAAAATTACAGATTAATATATTTTGATCAATATATGTTTATAATAATAATAGCTCCCGTATATAGCGTTTAACGCATTGGGAGAAGCAAGGTACAGCTTGCCATGCTAGAGCCGTTCGGTATACAAGGAACGTAATGTGGCTAGTACTAAGGTTCAACCGCCTATTATTACCTCAGGATTGTGAATCCCAAGTACTCATTTAAGGCTGAGTCGACCTAGGTACCCAAACTATTTTTATTTTATTAAAAATAGTCGGCTGATTAAATGCCGGCTGTAGGATTCGAACCCACAACCTTGAGATTGGTAGAGGAGAGCTGTACTTCTATGCCACCTCTAATAAATTTTAAAAAGAATCCTCTAATAAATTTTAATTTTATGCAAAGTATCAAAATAAATGTAAATAATATATATCCCTTTGTGAAGGCACTTTCAAAAAGCCAAATCAAATGTTAAAAAACGCTGCTCAGACTACCAAAACGTTGATCTAATAACACTTTGACGTTTAAACCATTACTTCAAAAACAACTTTGTTCCTAATAAGTATTCTCTATCAAGTATTGGTAATTATTTTTCTTAGTAATATCTAGCTGGATATACTAGTTGTAACAGAAATTTATATAATGTCTTTTAATATTAAATTTAACTAAGATATTGGTCAGAATATATTTAAATCAATTACCTTCAAAACCACCGTCAAAAAAATTCTGCATTCAAACCCTATAAGCCTTAAAAGCTTAAACATTTGCCTGATTTGCTTCAACATTTTTCTAACCCAGATTTTATTGGAATGATTCAAATCTATAGTCGATTTCTTTAAATTATTACCCCATTTTTATTTAGATATCTCCAAAAGAAATTTAAAAATTTGAAACAGTGATATTAGAAAGTAGAGTCAAATTCAAAAAGATTTAATTATTGTGTATAACTCCTGTGTAACATAAATATATCAAGGTAACAGGAACAATCAACAAAGAGAATACAAGTTCTTGTATTCAGTTGCTTTGACACTGTTGAATTTGACTTTATTCGCTGTTTTAGTGAAACCAATTGGCGAGTTTTATGATTTTATTTAACCTTTTGTTTTTTGTGTGTGATTTTTAGATAAATCCGTTTCGTTTGAGAAGTCAGTATCGTTTAGCGATGAACCACCCGATATGAATTCACCTAAACAACATAGTCCCCAACATGCAGGTAAAGTATTCACTAATTGGCCGAAAAACTAATCAAAATTATTGATTTGAAGTTTTAAATTTTCATTTTTCAATTAACTTCTGAATCACAACAGGATTTAATTCAATGAGGTTTTGGAAATGGTATTTTTATGTAAAAGAACTGAGATATACAAAAAGGACATTTTAAATTGTTATTATTATATACAAATTATAAATAAAATTTATAGAACTAGAAATACAGGGTGAGTTTCCTACTATGCTCTCTATGGGTATCTCGGAAACTACTGGAAATAGAGAGTCGGTTAAATCGGAAAAGCCATGAACTTTTTTAAATATCTGAAAAGCGCATATCTATGACCCCACAAAGCTGCAATTCTTTCCCCATTTAACCAATTCTCTATCTCCAGTAGTTTCCGAGATACCCATAGAGAACATCGTAGGAAACTCACCCTGTATATTAAAGTAACTAGACTGTGTTTTACTTGGCACAGTGAGTGTATAGAACTATCTGTAACAGAATCTAAGACAGATCCCTGAAGAATTTTCATTCTTCTCTTCCAAGATAAACCTTTGTATAAGTTAAATTCTAAACTAACTAATAATAATTAGACTAAAGCACCATCATTAATGATCATTTATAACCAAACGTTCTCAGACTTTGTTGAATAGAATTCTTCATTTTGTTTAACTCTCTCGACCTTATCGTTATTAGGTTCATTAATCTAACAGTCAAAACATTCAGTTCAACAAGTAGGTAGGGTATTAATAGGGTAAATTCTGCTCTTTCCAGGAATTTATCTAAGATAATTTGACAGAGAAAAGCTGGAACGAGTTTTAAATTTGTTAAGTTTCATTAATCAAGTCAGTTTTCTTAACTTTTATCTTTACCTCGATCTTTACTATCATAGTTAAAGTAAGGCTTAAAATAAAAGGATTCCGTCTTCTATATCCTCGAGTTCGTATTTTATGTATGTTGTTTTCTCATAATGAATATAATAAAGATATTAAAAATTAGTCTACTACCATATAATTGAAAAAAAAACGGCGTCAAAGGCGGCTAGAGAATGACAATCGATGCAATCGAAAAAATACACAAACCAACGAGAATTCACCAAAAGCCTTTTTAAATTTGGTTATACATTATACTAACCATGTTAACACGACAATCATGTACATGCCTTGTGGGGAGTTAATTTCTAAGAACAAAAGTGGGCACTACAGAAAATTATAAAACAAAAAGACTTTTTATTTCTTGTAAATTGCCACAAACTGGTTCGGTGGAAGTCAACAAACGTCGCTGCCTATACATAGAAGAGTCTCTTACTAATTAGATACAGGGAGCAAATAAAATTTTCATCAAGCAAGTTACCCTAGTAAGGTTCCCCCAAATCCGAATATTATTTATTCTCATATAATTAGAAGTAGATACATTGTAGTGGAAAATGACAATTATAGTGGAAAATATTCAACAAAACAATTCCATTAGTTCTTCCATACTTACAATGTTTAATACTTATACTAATTCTGAAATAACTGTAAAAATAGCAAATGAAGTTTAAAATGTATTTTATAATGTATTGAAATAGTAAGTTTTTTAAAAAGAAATTGATTTCAGAAAAACTTGTTCAATAATAATTATTTTGTGTCTGTAAGGAAATAACATTTCCTTGCAGTACAAAAAACAATATTTCCCTAGACAACTATGAAAATTAGAATCTATATTATTTATAGGAAAGATGTTTTGTCTATCGTGGTTGATTTGTGTAGTTTTCTGTAACCATACTGTATAATTTCTGTACATAAATTCTATATTTTCCCACGAAATAAACAAAACAAACCTTTCCATGTAAAACCTGTCCATTATAGAGGAAAATATTATTTCGGTACGTCGTTTTACTCTTAAATCATCGTTTTTATACTAAGTTATTTGCATGTTGTGTCGTTTTACTTTTTTCGTTACTAACTGCATACCTTTTTGATATGTTCGCTTCCCATCAGCGGATACCAAACCCACCAAACCTGCAATTAAATCATCCACGTTACCGAGAACGTCGTCCCAGGGTAAGTACGTTTCGATGGGTGTTCCCATTCATCATCCTAACCTATAAACTATGTAGAATTAATTATACGGGAAAATTTAATCAGTTGATAATTAGTTCCGTTTCAAATTTATATCATTTCAAAGGATATAAACGGGGGTTTACTGAGCAACACTTCTAATTTACCAATGTCATATACAAAGGATAATAATAAATGGATATAAATCAGGATTGATTGACGGATTCAATTCGTTCGTTTCACCGCAAACGACTTCAATTTTTGATTTTTAAAAGGTATTTTTTTACTTTATTTTATAGAAAATGAAGTGCGGTTTTCGAATGTAATACCGCAAGATGTTTCGGGATTACCGAATAATACTTTTACCTGACACGACATGCGTTACCCGGCAACCTATAATACCAACCTATACCTATAATCTTTTTAAAAGAACTTATCAACTGATTACTGTATTCCTCGGAGAGCGGTTAGATAGAAAATTAGTACCTGAAATTATCTCTTTTGGATTTTCCAGAACGAGATAGACTTAAACCCGCGCCTCCACCAAAACCGGCTTCTTTGTCACCAGGTCAGTATGACAGCCGGATATACAGGGACCTGCAGCTCACGCCCGAAATGTACAACCAGCTGAGGGGGCTGCAGAAGAAGGCCAAAGATCTGAGGGCGGAGGTGAGGAACCTGAGGAGGATGTCGCAGGCGCAGGCGCATTCGGTGAAGGAGACCATAAGGGACACCTTCATCAAGATTCGGGCGATGCTTCTGGCTGGGGGCGAACAAGTCTGGCAAGCTGGTAAGTTTATGACTATTCTTTTTTATTGATTGTAATTTTAATTATGAGTGGATCTTGCTTATGGAGGTCCTTTACCAGACTGTAATAGGACTGTTTTAGTTCGTGTTCATAATTAAATTTCTTATGCTATTTTATATAAAGTACGTTTACTGTCTATTAAAGGGATTTCAAGAATGCATTTTGCAAGTATTTTTTTTATATATCTTTTATATATCTGGCAGGTTTTATATACCGGGTGCGTCTCAAAAGCGGCAAACCCCTATAACTTTTTTATTATTTTTCAGAAAATCACACATGAAATTAAAGCACGTGTTATCTATGTATATTTTAAAAACGAGAAAGTAGATAAACGATAGTAGACCCGAGCTCGGAGAACAGTGCAGTCCTTATCGGTAAAATAGTTGGGTGATTTTTTTTTAATTTTCAACTTTATTCATTCGAAAAACTTCTAATAACGCAATTTAATTAGAATTTCTTTGTATAATAATCATAGGCAACGTAATAATGTAGATATAAAAAAATTATTTGTAATGTATAGAATTGAAGTGAAAAATCAGTGACAAAATTACGAAAAAAGTAAAAAGGTATCCGTGGCAACATTGCGACGAGCATTGACACTCTTCTATATTTATCATCGAACTTTCAAATGTATTAAGCCAAATGCCATAATATATCGGCACGTAGACGTTTTGAGCGTTAATTAGAAGCTGCCTTCATGAACTTCATATCGCGAGGATATTTGCAATTCAGACAACCCCAAGGCGAAGTGTTTCGTTTCTAAAACCAGTCAAATAACCCTTTTCTTTGTCCCTAGGGAGTGTATTGCACCTGCATCAATATGCATCGACGCATATAAGTCGAAATTTGACTTGCTAAGTGGAGATAGTTAATGCAGATTGTTCGGTTTGTCCCATACTTTATCCAGTTTACGGATGTGAAAATCTAATTTTGTCATTGGCTTGTAATTAATTAGGAATTAATTTACGTTGTAATTTTGCACGAAACCGTCAATTTAACATTTACACTTATTAATACCATAGGATCGAAAAAAAAACCAGCTTCAGCGATGGCTATGTAATTAAGATCGGTGTCATTTTATATGTAAATTTATATGGAAAATTTCATCTATCGTCATTTCCTAGCCAACAAATTAGGATTGATTGACGCATTCAATCCTTTTCGACCACGTTCTGTTTCACCGGAAATGACTACAACTTTTGATTTTTAGATGGCAGCCTCGATATTTTTTACATTATTCGATAGAAAATAACACTCTGGACAGAATGACATATCATATGTCAATTTTTGACATTTTGGCATATGGTTTATTTGAAATTATAACATAACGAAAATTTGACTCGAAATACCAAGTATGTGGTAACAAATTATTCGAAAAAAATGCTTTTTCCAAATATGCTAATGAGCCACTCTCGTTCTATTTGAAAAAATTGAAATATGATTAAAAATACGATTTGGGCATCTTTTAACCGGGCAGGACAAGACACTAAAAACATTAGACGATCAAATCTATTTTTCCAAGGCTCCTTGTTTAAAAATTTGTATTTTCAACATAGCCACATAATAATTGAATTTTAAAATACGATTTTTTATTAAGCGAGAATTTCAAATGTTGACATATGATATGTCATTCTATTCAGAATGTCATTTCAATCGAATAAAGTAAAAAAAATACCGAGGATGCCATTTAAAAATCGAAAGTTGTAGTCATTTCTGGTGAAACAGGAAGTGACCAAAAACAATTGAATACATCAATTTATGTCATATATAGTCTATAAAATGAATAACTTTGAATTTTGACCGTAATTTTTTACCAACATGACAAATATAAAATCCCTCTGTCAAAAAAGTTACTGATATTCTTTAAGTATTCTTTAAATTGAGTGCCTGAACGAATCAGATAGGTAACTCTTTTTACTTTCGTGAAATAGAAAAGGAAAATAATAAAACAAGTGACAGTTCTTCCTCTTCTTGCAAAAATCAACACTACTCAATCAAAATTCACACAAAATCGCATAATTGTCAAAAGTAAAATGTCATCAGCTTTTGACATTTCTAAATATCAGACCAATGCCGTCTCTAATAGAACAGCCTCGGAGCGAGATTTATGACGTCACGCTAATTAGATACGGATTGTTGTAGTAGGATGTTGTAGAATACATGGAAAACAAAATTATTCCTCGTATTTTTGGTTTGTATTTTAAAAATGATATAGTTTACATGAAATATACAGTTAATAAATATAATATATACCTATTTATAGTAATAAATACTTTGGCAAATAAACTATGAACCATACAAATGCAGCAAATGTTTTATAATATACAAATAATGAATAGGTAGGTACATAAGATAATGGGTAAAATGTAAAATATATTTTAAATTTCGAGGTTTGAAAATCGACCAAATTTAACAAAAAACATTCAATATCTACTAATAGTGATGTATTATTATTTGCATTCACAAAATTTATATGTCATATATTTTGCAAGTATCAATGTTCGAAAAATTATATTTGCAAATAATACAATATCATAGAAAAAAATGCGTCAGCGATAGCTATGAAATAAAGATCGCTGTCATTTTATAATGTAAAATTATTCTAAAATTTTTGATTTTCATGGGATTTAGGTTCGGGAAAAACGCTGATTAAGTTTTCATTTGGTTTTTCATTATTTTTTTGGTTAAAAAAAACGTTTCGGCTAACATTATAGCCTTAATCAATGTTGTGTCATATAAAAAAAATAGTGTCGAATATAATCCAAAAAATTGCATATAAAATATTCACACCACACACCACATAATGTTTACTGCAATTAATAAACTAATATACACTTGTCAAAATATGATCACATATTTTTTAAAATTATTATTCTTAACACTAAAACTATCTACATTGACTATGGAGTACGATTTCAGCCATAGTCAAATATAAGGAATAATTATGTTAGCGTGACGTCATAAATCTCGCTCCGAGGCTGTTCTACTAGAGACGGCATTGCGTCAGCATGGCCGCAAGTTGCTAACCTAATAAAATTAACACTAGAAAAGCCCGCGGGAACTGTCAAATTCAAAGTTATTCGTTTCACAGACTATACTAACATTATGCTATACTACTTTTCATTAAGTTATAAGGGTGAGCCGCTCTTGAGACGCACCCGGTATACAAAAAAAAGTATATAAAATCTTGTTTAATATTGAAATTCTTAAATCTGACTGATTTTTAAGGCATGGATCAAGAAAGAGTGCGACTTACCAGAGAAGAGGATCTGTACAAGCAGGAAATGCTGCGTTTAGAAAAAGATTTAGGTGACTTAGAGTCAACCGTGGAAGAGCTTAGGGGCAACGTTATCAACAGGAAAACGAGAGTAAACATGTCGGACGTGGAAAATATGGCTCTAATATTAAGTAAAAGCTCAAAAACCGTAGCGGATTTAAAACTAAGGTTAGTCGACCGATATTTTATTAGTGAAAACAATAATATGTTAATCTTTTTTTTTCTGTGCAGATTTCCAGGCCTACAAGACAGTATGAAAGCTTTGTTGACCACGGAAATGGATAAAATGATGAGAGAAGAGAAGTTTTTAAAGGAAGAACCCGAAAGATTGGAGAGTGCTTTGAGAAGGTGTAAAAAATTGACGGGTACACTTGTGACGCTCAAAAGGTAGATCTTTGTTTCTTCGTAAATAAATTTACTCTTGCTCTCTGTTACTCCATGAATTAATTATAATAAGCGTATTATATATTATTTATTACACGTAACGGTTATTATACAATTACTTACTAGTGAAACCTGCGACGAACTTCACCTTGAATTCTGACGTTAGATTGGCCTGTTTTAATTGTTTAATTAATATTTTTATTACTTTGAAAAAAAAAATTAAGGAAGACCGCGACGGGGTCCTAGAACGGTCGACTTAAATTTCGGTTTATCAGTGCCGTTCCAATTTTATTCAAAACGTCCCAAGCAGCATTTGGACGTCGGGACAACGTTGTGTCAAGCGACCAAACGTCGGGGCGCAACGTCGGCACAACCTCGTGCCAACCCTAGTCTGCACTAGTTTGGAGAATAATTTTTGGGTTTAAACGACATTGTTAATAAATGTTGGCTATTAAAATTGTTTAGTAAAGCTTTAACGTTTTTAATAAAATTAGACAAATACAAAAATTTATTAACACAAACATTCGATTTGTGTATCCTAAATTGAAATAGGTATAGTCAAATTATTTTCTAAATTCTTTAGTTAGAGACATATGTCAAATGGCAGTGAAGGAAAAAAAATAAAAGTATTTAATTTTAAGTGGAGGATGTTTGAAGATCATAATTATTGGAACACTTTAACCGACTCTGTAACTTTTTACCCAGGCAAAAATTTCGACGCAAACGACTGACATTGGTAAATGCAGATTTCGTCTTTGAAAAATACTAATGGGCTTTTAAATTAAAAAGTTTCTAATAAATTTTCTTTAATTTTTTTTGGGTTTAAATGAGAATAATCGTCATCGCAGTCGTCAAAATTGTTGTTTTAACCAGTTTTATTGGTTTATTTCAAAAAATGACAGATCGTATTTCAATTTTATTGGTTTGACGCAACGATGAACGACAAACTATGAACTCACCTTTAGATTTTGACGTTTGTCAAAGTCTTGCCAAATTATAGGTTATAATTTTGTGACAACTTTGTCAAATACCCTGCGTTTTGGAAGATGATGCATTTTGATTCGTGTTATTACAAGTTAATGTATCTTTTGCAGGAATTGCTATTTGGAGGAACGAATCATTTTCTTAATTAACAACATGGCGGCTTTCACTTTGTTGTTTATGGATTAAGATGCCCAGGCAGAAAGTCTTATACTGATACACCAATAAAGTTACAGTTCGGCCTTTCGTACGTACCATACTTCGCAAGATTGCCTAAGTTAGTCATCCTAGAATATGGCTTGTGCCGCCATACTATAATCTATACTAAAACTGGGAGTGGCTGTAAACATCGGTAATATATGTCGATGTATAAATAAATGGAGTTTTATATGCAGAAAAATAATGTCCCATTTTAATTAAGTTTTTTAAAAAATTAAACAGCATTGAACTGTCTAATTAAACAGACCAATGAAGGTAAAAATTTAAAATTTAAGGTTATGGTTCAATACAGTTGCAAAAAAGGTAGTGACTCGACGTCGTACCAACGTAAGAATCAGGAAATCTAAACAACGTTAATAGTTTGTTTTATTATGTTGTTTTATTTATTCCTGCGGAATATTACTGCAAATTCGTATTTGTACATAAGTTATATTGATAAATATAATTAGTAAATGCAGACGAAGTTTGCATAACGTTGAAGAATAGGTCCTGAAACTGACGTTTTTTATATTTTTTGGTATGTGGTGTCTTGTTTTTGTTTGTTTTGTATTAACACATACCGTTTTTATTAAATAAAATAACTCGATTACATTTTTTCAGTTTTATACAGTTTTTTTCACAATATTTTGAAGTTACTTGTCAGTCAAATTTTAAATATATTAATTTCCTGCTATGCGTTCCGGTTGTACCAACCTATTTCTTTGTAAAATAAAATAAACTACTTTGAAATTAAAATGACAGACACATCTATCACTGTCAAGGATCTTCTCGTTGGACAGACTATATATATTATATAGTCACTTACTAGCGAAAAGTTATTCCATTATTTCCCTCGATTTTTGACCGAGATCTACCGCACGCTACACAACCAACTATTTTAGTCTTTTTCGATAAATCGCAATAGTATCACTGTTAATTTAAGTTCTTCTATAATTTCCTTCTACATTTAAAAAAATATAATCTTTAAACAACTCTCAGTATTAGTAAATAATAAATAACATAAAATAAGCTCAGTAAAGACTGACAAATCCACGAAATTTTAAATCAAATTCAAATGTGTCAAATGAAACGTCAAATAGAACTGTCAAGGATCCCCATCCTAGGTAGGATCCCCTACTCTTTCCTTAATCTTTTTATTCAAAGGTTTAATATAGGAAATTAAAAAAATAAAATTTAATGAAATAATTTTTCCCAAATTGATATAAATCCAAGTTGGCCTAGATTTAAGTCTTGACAATAGCACAATAATACGAGATTAATTTTTGATTTTTCGTCCTTTGACCAACAGAACTACTGTGCTTTGCCCGAGTCCCCTAGCCAATTAAGATTAAACTTGTACTCCCTTTACAGACTGGCCAGTGTTCAAGAACAACGATTACCCTGCTCAAACTCGAACAGCGACAGCAGGCTGTCCCCGGGGGCGGGGGACACGCCCCCCGTCACCCCCTCGTCCACCCACAGCAAGGTAACGTAGACTTAGAACACTTTAATTATTGGTATATATACTGTGGCGGAGTTGTGATGTAATTTTGTCGATCTCGTCCGGTCGAGATGTATTATATCGCATGTATAATATTGTTGGCGGAGAATCAATTTGTATATATACGTTGTGAGTTGTTTCAGTTTTACTATATATGTAATTTTGATCGATATTTTTACCCAGTTTAAAGACCGATAGTTTTTATCAAATTATTGTATTGTTCCAATATTCTAAATTTTGAGAACCACTGGATCTGTTCTGGGTTTTCTTTCTTGTAAATTTATAATCTACTACCTATATTGCCATATTATCAATACATTATGTTTTTTAGCTAAAAACTAAGAAATTTTCCAAATTTTTTTATAAAATTCCAAATTTTCCAAAAAAAATTTTTCGCAAAAAATCTTATCGTGTTTCTGGGGTCGAAATATACTACCTATATAATATTTGCACTTATTTAAGACTCACCCTGTATAACAAGTGACATTTGTTCATTTCGAAGTTTATACTTTTCAAAAAATACGTTTACTGTGTACATCGAAATAATAAGTGAAACAGTTTTTAGTAACATTTCAGTAACAAAAATTATGTATCAAAAATGCAAATTGTATTCAGAATTTTTTATCCCTTAATTATTGTAATATTCAAAATATCCGCTTTTATTAAAACTACATAAAAAGCTCTTTCATTTAAACGAAAAATTAAATGCTTAACATATTATAATCTTCTTTAAAAAACTCAACGAACTTTCCCTCAACACAATCGTTTACCTCAAAATATATTAATGGAAATTATTTAAAAATTATAGTAATGAGTAATATATCGGCAACAAATAAGTTGCAACAATGCGTTTTAGAATGAAATTACAAAAATAAAAAATACCTATAATGGCCTTCTTATTGCTTTGTGCTTTGTAAGGCCAAAATGTTTTTTTAGATAAAAAGTTGAATGACCATTATAAAGAATAATGTAAACATAAAACATTGTTTCAATTTTCTCTAGCTAAAAACTAGGTGTTCGTATTTTCAAGATTCGTAAACGTTCCTAGTAAGGCCCATGTACCCTGCTAGGTATGGGCCTTTCTAGGATATGTTATCTTTTTCACAATCTTGACATACGTGATAAACATTTCTTTGTTTTTTTTTATACTATTTTTTCTGTTTTACCTTTGGATATTTGTTATATTATATGATTATATTATAATAATAAATATTACATTTTAATTATATTACTTTTTTTTTTGTTTGTTTAATAATTAATTTATTTTGTGTGTTGACAATTTTAAGTAAATAACCACCGCAACTCAAAACAGTCACAGATACATATTTTTTCACAAATCTTCAGCTTTATTTCTGCATTTTTTAAATATTTGCAACAGAAATAAAAAAAAATAAATCCAGATATCAACTAGGTAAGTTAAGAATCTAACAAAAAAACATTTTTATTAGTTCTATACTTATAGACAAATTTTCCGACAATTGACCAATGAGCTAAATAGTAAGCTGTGTTCTAATAAGAACAAAAATAATATTTTTTTTCAATTTTGCTAGAAACAGCTTATTTTTCTATATACAAATTGATTCTCGTCCATGGATTCTTTCAAAAAAAGTAAAAACTTTACCATAAACGTTAAAAACAAACGTGATTTCCACAACGTGTTACACGCATTTCCAATGTTACCTTAGCTATTTATACCTTCGTCATTGATCATATTTGTAAACAAAGAACTATAGAATCAAACGGTTGACCTATTTAATTTTTTTTCACTCGACATAATTTGAAAATCGTGTTTTTTTTCAGAGCGTCTCTATTTCTGTATAAATTTGTTTTGCATGTTGTTTGCGGAACGTTTGTACAGAGTGGTCTTATAATTAATCTGATTTTATTAAATGAATAAGAAAATTAGTCATGATTTTCTTCAGAAATTTTTTAAAGGTCTGCCTATGCTAAATACACATGCTAAATTTAAACAATTTTGGACAAACCAATTTAAAGTTCATGTCAAATAAACATTTAGTCACATGATTAAGTTTGACCGGCACAGCGTTGCCCACTTTTACTTATTTTCTTTTAATCAAAAGATTCTAAGAAACAAATATAAATTAATTATCTATACTAATATATAAAATCCTTAAGTGACTGACATACTGATTAATCACGATCCTGCTCAAACCACTCAACGTAAGAAGCTCAGTTTTGGCATACAGGTTGATTCTAGGGTGTAGAGGTTCGATAAGAAGGGATTTTTCGAAATTCCAGTTCCAAGAGGGTGAAACCACCCCTCAAATATTACAATATTTTTTATTTTAAAAATGGTCAAGTTTCCGAAAAAACACTTAAACACGTATATTTTATTTTGTTTTTTTACAAATTTTAAGATTTTTTAAAAATGTATACAGGGTGTTTCGAAAAATCTGGTCATTGATTTATCACGATCCTGCTTAAAGCGTTTGACGTAAAAAGCTGATTTTTGGAAAACAGATTGACTTTAGGGTGTAGAGGTTCGATAAGAAGGGATTTTTCGAAATTCGAATTCTAAGGGGGTGAAACTATCCCTCAAATATTAAAATATTTTTATTTAAAAACCGGTGAGTTTTCGTAAAAACTCTTAAACACGTATATTTTATTTTGTTGTTTTACATATTTTAAGATTTTTATAAATGTATACAGGGTGTTTCATAAAATATGACCATTGAGTAATCACGATTCTGCTTAAACTGCTTGACGTTTAAAGCTGATTTTTTGGCAAACGGATTGACTGTGGGGTGTAGAGGTTCGATAAGGAGAGGTTTCTCCAATCTCAAATTCCAAGAGGGTGAAAACGCCCCTCAAATATTAGAATATTTGTTATTTAAAAAACGGTTAGTCTTTCTGGAAAACTCTTGGACAAGCATAATTTGTTTGTTTTTTTTACGTAATATCGCCATATTGTTTTTCTCATGCTGACATAAATGTGAGAAAATTTTATCCAGTTTGTATGTTAATGGAAATTCTTGCTTTGCTTTATCATCACCATTACAAATGATTAATTCGACGGGAACGAAGTCGCTGGTACACGCTAGTAGTAATATGTATATACTTTATAAAAACGAGTTTCCAAGTTTGCAAAATATAAAGTTAAGTCAGAAAAACAAACTCTGTTTATTGCTTAACCACTCTGTATAAACTAATTTAGTAATGATCGTTTATACGCTAACGTGCAAGGCGAAGCATTGTACAGAAACAGATCGAATTACAACCTGCAAATGTTGGTAATATTGTTTTGCGAATATGGTCAATAGAACGACATAATATCCTGTGCTGTAGATGCATTTTTACTTACCCTGCCGATTACATTAATCACGTTTTTTATTTTATTTTCTAAAAATACTTACCATATATAGTTTGAATTTTACTACTAACAGACATTTTGTGCACAGAAAGCAAATTTATTAGCTTATAATATGAAAAAGAT
The DNA here is from genome assembly GCF_002938485.1 of Sitophilus oryzae. Taxonomy (NCBI): domain Eukaryota; kingdom Metazoa; phylum Arthropoda; class Insecta; order Coleoptera; family Curculionidae; genus Sitophilus; species Sitophilus oryzae. Next base: position 11,334 of record NW_022145868.1, on the reverse strand, counting down.
TTTGTAAAACAAAGCTGCTTTATACACTGTACATAATTACGTATTTTTGAAGATGTTTACAAGGATATCTTTGAAGAAATATAAATAATTTTCATTTTTTTAGATTATTCAGTAGGTAATAATTTTTACCATTTATTAGCTAAGTACTTTTTGACGAAAACAGTATACAGGGGCGTCTGAACTGTATTCCGGAAATTTCGGCTGCATATTCTGCAGATAAAAATAAGTAAAAAAGTTTGTATAAATGTATGTCCTAAAATGCTTAGTTTCGGAGATACAGGGTGTAGAAGTTTCATTTTTATTTCGATTTTTTTCCGAAAAATATTAAGTAACGGCAATATTTTGATGAAAATTGGTGTTTTGGAATTTTTTCACATGAGAAATTTAATTTTGATGTCAACATGCCTCCTACTTGTAGAGGGCGCCGCCTACATATGAACATTATAACTGGTTTGAAGCGGTAATAACTTTTCGTCCGTACCTGTATATTTCTTATATTTAAAGAACATATATTTAAGAAATATAATTAAATAAGTCCATATATTTAAAGAACGTTGTTACAATAACATAATTCTTGTTCCAATTTAATAAAACACATAAAATAAAATAATAGTAATTATAATTCATCAACGATATGCTTGTAAAACTCCAAAATTTTTCATTTTTTTTTCCAACAAAGAAATGACAATCACGTACCACCGAATTATGATCCACAACTTAATCTTTGCGTTATATATCCCTTATTCCCCAGTATTATTGATAAAAACATGTATTTTTTGCCACACAACTATTGTAGTACGACTGGAAATGGAGTTCCAACTTCAAAGAAGCTATATCCACTCACGAGTAATAACAGATATCCGTTTTATTTTAATGCTTGCCTTAATATTATTATTATTATATTTTTATATTCATGACTGTTTTCTTTGGAATAAATATATATTACATATTTTATTTTGATAAATGGATACATATTCGTTTTTTATATATGGTTCTTGAGTCGGTATTATAGTTTTTAATTTATTGGTCTAGATAATATTGTGTATATTTTTTTGATCTAATTTTCCTATATTGTCAATTTCCATTTTGCACTTCGAGCACTTTACAAAATTGCATCAGACATTTTCGAGCAAATTTTTATTTATATTTGTAGTCATAAAACCAAAATTGTAATGCTATGTTTTTTAATTATTAACGAAGGGAAAGTGTAAATAATTTAGAATAGATTTTGGTTTTACGATGCAAATATATTGTGCACATTTTTATTTTTATTAACCTTTAATCCACACCTGTTAAGCAACGTAATTTTGTAAAATATTGCTTTTATATTTTGTTTGTGTAAGTGTGAGGTACTTGTTGAGGACACATAATTTATGATGTATAAAATAAAACAATGTTTGTTTCTATCTAATATTATTTAATCAGTTACAAACGAAGAAAGAAAAAGCATATTATATAGGTCACTAGTATTCTTGAAAGTAATAACAACAAATATTACTATCAAGTATAAAAATGAAGTATTTAAATCTATAGTTAAAGTTAAAACTACGATATAAAAATATAACGAGTGTTTAAATAAGAAACAAGTATTAAAAAATTACGATTTTTTCTTACATTGTCGTTTTAATGTTTAACTATGATTTCAAACAACTCACTGATACTGTCAAGTATTTTACAGATATATGTAGTACAGCTAACACTAAAATATCATTTCAATATTTACTCTGGGATCATTTATATTTGATCGTACTGTAGCTAAGCACAATTAATGTTGTTATAATTGTTATTTCTTTACAAATTTTCCTTAAAAATCACATTATTGACTTTAAAGTAAGGAATTTAAAACCCGTTTTATCATCAAGGTGAATCTTTTCTCGACAATTTGTTTTTGATTCATCTCATTAGCTTTTTTGTTGGAGATATTTGTCTTGTAAATATTTGGGGGGTGGGGTAACAATTAATAAAAATTTTAGCATTAAAAGCATGCCTCTATTTGGGTACTCATCACCACACGTATGAAGTAGTGATTATTGTTTTTGTAATGTCAAAGTCACTAAAAAGTTGTAATATTATTCTTTCTTGGCAGTTACTCTAGCAGAGATGAAGAGACGACTTTAAGTCCAGAAGTTGTACCAGCTATTGTTGCTTTAATTGAACATGATAGTGATCAATTTGGATTTATCATTAATTAATAGCAATTTCTCCTAAAGTAAATGCCAACAAAAAATAATATTAAGATTTTTGCATGTGTGACATTCGAAAAAACAATAAACTATATTTCATAAATTGTGATGATGACCAAAACCAAAGATATTCTTTTAGTGCTAAAATAGCTGTAAGTCTTTGCTAACAACAAAAAAATTACATGAACGGAAAAACAAACTATGGAGAAAAATGCACCGTCATGATAAAGTGGTTTTCAAATTACTTATTTTGTTAAACCATTCCACAAGGTGTTCCAATCTTCCGCTAAAGTAACATTTTGTTTACCCTCGTATAATAGACACATTGGAGACTTTGTTTTTGACTATTCGTATTTGAATAAAAGTCAAAATATTTTGCTACAAATTGCTATTATGATATCAAAATCAGTCCACTAGAACAATATACAGGGTGGTCTGAACTGTATTCCGAAAACTTCGGCAGCATATTCTGCGGATAAAAATAAGTAAGAAAGTTCGTATAAATGTATGTCCTAAAATGACTTAGTTTCGGACATACAGGGTGCACAAATTTCGATTTTTTCCAAATAATTTATGAAGTAACGTCAATATTTCGATGAAAGTTAGTGTATGGGAGTTTTTGACATGAGACATTTGGGGGATTTTGATGTCAATATGACTCCTATTTGTAGGGGGCGCCACTTACATGTGTTTTAACTGTTTTGAAGAGTGGCCTGTATAAAACACGGAGTGAAAAATATAAATTTCCGTGACTTTTCAATAAAAATGTATCTTGGTAAAAATCGCTACGAGCAACCGATCTCAAGATATTTAGAATGGAAACAGTCAATACATGTCATTGTTGATAAAAAAAATAATCACGTTGAGAGTAGATAGTTATTTGACTGAAATAATAAACTTGGGAAATTCTTATTTTTTTTAAATTATTTATAAATTTTTCTGGGAAAAAAAGATGATAAAACAACGTTGTTGTTCAACTTTTGGCACAAAAACATTTTTAATTTATGATTTCAGTCTAATCACTATATAGTCGACATGTTTAATTTATGTCAATGATGATAGGTATTGATAGTTTCGATTCCAAATATCTCGAGAACCATTAGCGTAGCGATTTTTACTAAGAAACCTTTTTAGGTAAAAACGTCGTAAATGTATTTTTTATTCTGTACTTTTTATTCAGGTACGGACGAAAAGTTAGTACTCTTCAAACTAGTTAAAAAAATACGTAGGTGGCGCCGTCTACAAGTAGGAGTCATATTGACATCAAAATGATATTTCTCATGTCAAAAAATTCCTAGACACCAATTTTCATCCAAATATTGATGTTACTCCAGAAATTATTTGGAAAAAATCGGAATAAAAATGAAACTTCTACACCCTGTATCTCTGAAAGTAAGCATTTTAGGACATACATTTATACGAACTTTTTTACTTATTTTTATCTGCAGAATATGCTGCCAAAGTTTCCCAAATACAGTTCGGACTACCCTGTAGATTGAACTTTAAAATACAGGATAATTTTAAAGGTGTTTATGAATATAAACTGCCCGTCAAATTAAATACCACAGCAATTTTTTTACTCATTTTCAACGAGTTGTAATTTTGAAAAAAATGGACCAATTTTGTTGATTTTTTTAGCATATTAAAGATCGTTTTTCGTAGATTGATCTGATTTTTTTAAATTTTGCATGAGATTTAGTTTTCTATGATATACAGGGTGTGAAAAAAAGGAATGTAATTTTTGTAATTTTTGTGTTGCTGCCATTTTGCTAAAAAGCAAAATTTAACTAGAATTATAAGTTCTGGGTATAGCTAAGACTACTATCTCGGGACGTATTTGGAATTTTTACTCTGACTTGTATTTTTTACTCTGACTTGATATTCGTTACTTTTACAATGTGAAATTAAAAAAAAGTGATTTAACTAACGCAGTTTAATACAGGATCTCTTAAAAATACGACCAGCGAGAAAGTAAAATTATTTTTTTTTAATATTCTGAACAGCCCATAAGGTTAATATAAAAGCTCGACACGTATTTGATATTTTTGTAAAAACTCTTTTTGTGTCTAAAAATCTGTAGTTTAGCTGCAACTTAGTAGTTTCTTTTTTAATTTCACATTGTACAAGTAACGAATATCCTACAATTTTAAAGTTAATTTCAGTTTTGTTAGTATATCTCTTAAGAAAGGTAGAAAAAATACAAGTTAGTGTAAAAATTGATTATTCTTTATTCCAGATCAGTTATCGTAAACATTCCAAATACGTCCCGATATATTAGTCTTAGCTATACCCAGAACTTATAATTCTGGTTAAATTTTGTTTTTTGGCAAAATGGCAGCAACACAAAAATTACATTCCTTTTTTTCACACCCCGTATATCATAGAAAACTAAAGCTCATACAAAATTTAGAAAAATCAGATCAATCTACGAAAAACGATCTTTAATATGCTAAAAAATCAACAAAATTGGTCCATTATTTTCAAAGTTACAACTCGTTGAAAATGAGTAAAAAAATTGCTGTGGTATTTAATTTGCCGGGCAGTTTATTAAATCAATTTTTTTAATTATGATGATTTATCTGATGACTATAATTCTCTGCAATAAAACTGTGCAATAATATCTTGTTCAAGGAACATTTTAAATATACAAGTACCTCATTATACAGAACTTACAGAAAAATAAATATAGCATATAATTATTAAGCTTTTCTTTTGCTCTTCATTTCCAAATATCACATATTCTTTAAACGAAAAAAAGACCAATAAATTTTTGACTAGAATGCTTCTAAATCTTAAATGTTTACTAGCCTTTTCCTTATAGTAAGGTGTCATTGGAAATGTTGTTCCTCATTTACAAAAAAGAAAAAAAAACAACAAAAAATCGCTACGATATCATATCTTCTTTTTCTTTTTTCTTTTGAAGCACTTCGATAGTCATCTCATCTCAGAATCGATAGTGCACTACTATTAAATTGGGATTTAATGCATTATTGTATTATTGGTTCCACACGTTTATTAGGTACCTATTATACTGCTTCTGTATTAATACCTTGTTTGAAAAATTACTGTAGTAGTAACCAGCAAAAGTATATTATACATTTTTATATATAGCTGATATTCCCCAAGTTACTGTATTTATTATTGTTTTTTGTTTATTTTTTTATATCTAAATTACTTGTTTTGTTTATTTTTATTTTCGTTTTGGATTCGTAGAAGTAAAATTTCAGATGAGTAGAATATGAAATTATATTATTATTATTATTCGATGCAGTAGCTTTTAGTGTAGCTTATTTTGCTTATTGACTTTTGTAAAACAAAGTAAAGGTTTTTTATGATTACTTGGAGTAGGTGTAACAAGGTTCGCAGATTTCGACCTTACTATAAGGGAAAGATATTTTTTGTTTTTGTTTAAATATTGCACGAACAGACCAGTTTTTTTTGATTTTTTAATTGTTTTTGTGTTGCACGCAGCATGCAATTTTTTTCTTAGTAACCTTTAACTGTGTGTGTATAATTTTTGCCTACGTGGCACGATCTAAATGGTAAGATTTTAAGATATTTGTCATTTTCCATCATGACGATGCACGTTATAAGATGTTCTCTGATTAAAAAAAAACTCTTTTTTTAAACGAAAAAAGTTGTATAAATAATAAACATTGAATAATGGCTGTGAATAAAATGGCCTAGAATAAAAAACTTGTCAATTTTATTTAAGTGCAAACCTGAAGTACGTACTAGGATATATTTCAGGAAAATATTTTAACTTCTATAGAGTGGCTCAAAAATGTATGAGTGGATCGGCATGATTTTTTTTAAACGTTATACCCTGTATATTATTGCATTTTCGGCTTCCTATCAGATCACTTTACATAATCCTAAGATATGAGTAAATATATTTCGCCAGTTTCAAAGATTAATTAATAAAAAAATATATTTTTTCGGCATTTCTTAAAGAAATTATTAAAAATACAAGAACTGTCCTAAAATCAAAACTATATTAGGTATTTACTTTAGATGGTCTGTACTTGTTTTGCTATAAATATGATAATCGTAAATCATACAGAATGTTCAAAATTCTACGCCAAACTTTCTAAAATATAAAATAATTTTTCTTCGTTTTTTTTAACGGAAGACCATGTATATTGTTTTATAAATAGATCAAGAATTAAAAATAAACATTTTGGTATTTAGGAGTATTTCAACATTTTTAACAGTTTCGCAAATATTTGCGGTTTTATATTTCACAGGCATTTTCCACAGTAAATTTTTATCAAAGCTACCCAATGATTTTTCTCTCGTATTTTACCCTTGAAAGAGCCATATGAAATAATACTGCATGTATCTGCGAAACCATTAAAAATTTTAACGTTTTGAATACAAAAATGTTCATTTTCTAACTCTCCATATAATAAAAAAAATAATATACACTGTAATAAACACCGTTTAAAAAAAACAAGAAAAATTATTTTATATTTTAGAAAATTTGGCGTAGAATTTAGAAGAACACCCTGTATGATATAATATTACGATATTTATAGCAAAGTAAGTATAGACCACCTAAACTAAATACCTAATACAGTTCTTGTATTCAGGACAGTTCTTGTATTTTTAATCATTTCTTTAAGAAAGGCCGAGAAATAATATATTTTTTATTTATTTATTAATATCTCTGAAATTAACGAAATATATTTAATCATATCTTAGGATTATGTAAAGTGATCTGAAAGAAAGCCAAAAATCCAATAATATACAGAGTGTTCCATTTAAAAAAAATACCCCGATTCACTCACACTTTTTTGAGCCAGCCTATAAAAGTTACAATATTTTCCTGATAAATTATGATGAAATAAAAACAGAGAACAACTTTACAAAACCTCAACGAATGCTTTTTGTTAGACGTCATACTAACCTGCATACACTAATAATTGTTAATCATAGCCATAGAAATTATGAAAAAAAAAGTTTTTTTATTTATTGTTGAAATTGTTTTAGTTATTGGAGCTATTGGAATTACCTCATGAGTAGTGATGTTTGTTTGCAATTAATATTTTTTTAAAAGGTAACCCTTTTTTGTTTTATTTTATTTTTGAAGTTTCAAAAGAACATAAAAATATAAATGTTGTTTTATAAATAAGTGTTTTATAAATAAAATAATGATTTTTCTAGTTGTTTTGAAACTTTATCAGCTTTATTAACTCTGCTCTGATATTATTTTACCCTTATCGTTGTAGGCCCTTCCCATTAAGTTGAAATGTGTTCCTCAAAAGGCAAAAGTAAATAGGTACCTAAAATAATACATTTTTGTCCTGAAAATTTATTTTGTTGTGGAACACATTCAGAAACGTTGTGTTTCTGTAGGTAGACGTCATCGTTGTTGCCTGTTCGAAACAGTATATTCATGATATTCGTTTTAATTTTAAATTTAGTTGTAATAATTTCAATTGTTTAAATCAGCAACTCTGATATTATATTTAATATTTTCTAATAAATAAAATCTCCTATACGTCTTTTAATAAATATAAAAATTAATAAAGTTAAACTCAGTTATTAAAATTTTTTGTGTGAACTTAAAGAACAAGTTAATATATATGAATTTTTAAAACTAAATTAAACTTATTCCTTATTGTCACACATACAATAATTATAATACAAAGAAAGAATTAATGATTTGACCACAAAATGTGAATGGATCAGGTTGATGATTTATCTCATTAATTATAATAATAGAAGATATTTTTATTTAATCTACTATATCAGTTATTTTGTATATCCACTTGAATATAACGTAATTGGATTGTTATTGGAGGCTACTAATGAATATATACTTGCAAAATCACAAATGTGTACAAATTTTTAGTTTAAATATTTTGCAGTATTATATCGTGAAAAGTTTACAGTAGAGCAGAAAAACGATTTTTTAATGTGATATAAAAAATTAAGTTTTACGCCATTTATTTTGTCTGCTACAGTATAAGTGCCTTTGCTGTTACAGTTACGACTCTGTGGAGACTATTAGATCACACTAAAAGATTTTTTTTCGCGTTACTCTAAAATTTTCAAAATATTAGTTACGGCACCTTGTGTGGAAGGCAACGATATAAACTATCCCTACTCTCATAATCTGAAAAATTAGTCAAGCTAGGGGAAGTGCAAAAAAATGATAGCAACAAGAGTCTAATTAGTATATGATTAAAGATATTAAAAATACATTTTTAATAAAAATAGCTAATATAAGATGTAAAAAGTAGAGTGAAGAAAGTTATCTAGTATATCTACATATAAATACAACATTCAACTAAAATTTCAAGGATCAATTTACAACATTTATATAAAATAATTTGTCATTTTCTATATGTAGTAGATTAGATAAAAATATATTCTGGATTTATCAGTAGCAATTTTCTTCGATAAAATTAATGAATGATATAAATTCCTTGTAGCCCCCTACCGCTCCACGCTTGGGGTCGCTCGTCCTCGGGGGAGAATGCTCCAGTGCCTCCTCCGACAGTTCCCAGCGTCCGGAGAACGCGCTCGACGCTCTGCTAGACGAGCTGCAGACCTTCTCCAAGCCGCACCCCGGCACCCGCTCCTCCTCCGAAAGCTCCGAGCCTCCCGCCATCCCCGCCAAGGGCGTCGCCCCTACCTCCAGGCCGCCACAGATGGCCGAGATCGGCCGCAAGGGCAGCATGGACTCGGCCTCGTTCCTGCCCAGCAACAACCTCACCGTCAGCACCACCACAGGGAGTCTCCGGCGACTGCATTCGTATCCTAGCGGCTCGGACACGGATAACAGTCCCCCAATTCAACCGCTCCAACCGACCAAAACCGCCAGCAAACCCCCGATACCTGAACGCAACACGGAACTCCTCCAGCACGTGGTTTCGGGGAAGAGGATTCCTCCCCCTCCTCCTCCAAGGACCAGCTCGAAATCTCCCCTAGCCTCTCCTACGTCTCCGAGTTTACCTCCTAGATCCGTCGCGTCTGCGGGACTCCAACATATCCAGAACGTGCAGAATATGGAGAAGCCCATGTCCCAGTTCGAGCAAGCCACTCAGAACCTAGGCCTACAAACGCTCAGGCGCAACGTGCCCAACCGATCTAGTATCAAGGACTCGAACAAATCTCAAACCCTTCCTAGGAATATAGGCTCGAATCTTCAAATACCCAACAGCGACAGCGATGTAATATCGGCAAGCAACTCGAGCAGTTGCGAGAGCGTCAACTCGCAAGACGGCACGAAGAAAACGAGGAAAGAAGAACTGGAACAGAGGCATCAGGAACTGTTGAAGAAACAGAAAGCTCTCCAGGAACAGTACGCCAGACTGCAACAACTCCAGCGAGGTAACAACACCCTAACTGTCATACCTCCAGCTCCCGATCAACTACTAAAGAAAACAGGAAGCGAATCAAACCTTCTACAGAAAATGGGCTTACAACTGGCCACCTCTCAGATCACCGGTTCCCTGACAAACATACCCAACACCAACGCCTCGCTTGTTAATAAAGTTACCCTAACCAACGCTACGTCCGACATGGACAGGGAAAATCCTAGTTTCGACGATAAGAGCAACAACGCTACCGAAAACAAAGATGTTTTGAACCAGGAAGGTCAGAAGAAAGTATACGAAACTGACATTCTGTGACCTATCATCGCTGAGAGGATGCAAGTTGTATATTGATCTTGGTAGTTCGAGTAGTTCAATAGAGATGTCGCATTATCGGTTTGCTTGGTTTAGTTTTTAAAGGCCGACTGATTTTATATCATTTACTGAATAAAAAGACCACGATAATTATAAGACGCCATTTGTTTTTAAATCTAGACCATATACTATACAGACACGCCATTTCGTCATTATATCGTAATGCTTTTCCTTATGATACGCTATACAAAATAAACAAAACGAATACAAAATAGTCACAAAAAACGCCGTCACAAAAATATATCTTTCGTCTTCAGTGTATAAATATTAAAAAAACTATTTGACTCTCTTCTTAGGTTCATTCAATGATAATCGACGAGACTAAGTGCATGTTAAATATTATAAAATATACCACAATCAAACTTGCAAAATAGAGAAGTAAGGTACAAATTATAAAAATGGAAAACAGCTTTGCAAATCTCAAAGAATTGTTAGATATCAAAATTAACCGGTTAAAACAAATAGTGAATCCTAGCCCTAGAAATTATGAAAAATTATTTATTGTTGCAGAATTACTAATGAATATACTTCAAAAATCACAAATCTCAACAAAGTCTTAGTTTAAAAACATTAACAGTACTATATAAACTATCTATATATAACTATACTAAGGCTGGCATTTCTGGTCTTGGGTGCTGATTTTCGTGTGTACGAAGAGTACGGCCAACACGCTTAGCAAAATAAGATGTACTGAATAAAGACAGAAGGCAAGTATTTCCCATCAGCATGGAATCTAGGTTATGTAATAAATACTTCGTATTTTTGCTCTCTCCGACTTTCTAGATTCCCATAGCAATTCACTCCTATACATGTAAACGCCGACCCAAGGTTTCGCTTGCCAGCACGGTATGACAATTGCACAAGAGCTCTGTCTGATTAGTATATGGTAAAAGAGTTTAAAAATATTTTTTTTTAAATAAAAATAGCTAATATTAGGTGTAAAGAGAAATAATTCTGAATGGTTAATATGTCAAAAACGCTTGAATTTGTTAATACGTCAAATCTTATTAAATTTTCAAATATTAATAGATCAGGTTGTTTAGAACAGGATGTCTATATCTTTTTTCCATACTAATATCCATAGATAATTTAAAAATTTCTTATTATGTTTAGAAGGCATTGAAGATACTGTTCATTATCTTTTTTTCTGCCTGTAACGCAAGAATATTACCTACCAAAATATAAGCCAGTTATTTCAGGACACCGTATATGCTACACACTGAAAAGTGATGGAAATATTTTTGGTTTACTCCCAGATTAGATTTAAAAAATATTTAGTCTTTTAGTGCGAATACTAATATTTCTTTCTGTGTGTATAATACATCTAGCACTCAGTTGACTGAGATGTATTACATAATATTTTTACTTTTTGTTTGTTATAATTATTAAAAAAATAAATAATTCTTATGGGCAATCTTTATTGGACTACCAGGCAAAGCTCATATCATATT